>NW_007577742.1:1123508-1124626 GCF_000690725.1 Stegastes partitus
TATAATTCTAGTTTTGTATTCTCGGGTTTGCTTTCCTATGAGGAGCCGTTTCATTAACACAGATGTGTACTGGTTGTGTTGAACAGCTCATCTGTCCTGTTCTCATGAATATCACATCAAATTTCTTTTGTCACACCCAACTCTAAGATACATATTCTGAAAAAAACCAACAAGGTGTAATTATAGTAACTATAGTAACTAAAGTATCTAAAACATCCATGTTTTTTGCATCAATATCACATTAGTTTTCAATATAATGCAAAGGGAAAACTCTCTACAGTACTTGTGGATGGCATCCCACAGCTTGAGTCCATCATCTCTGTAGAAGAAGTTCGGCACATCCTCCACTCCTCGCTCTGCGATGTCATCTGGTATACAGAGGGATGTGTAGGTCATCTCGGACAGAGATCTCTTCAGGATTGTCATCATTGCCTCTCCACCAGAAGCTGCAAACTGAGAAAGAGTCAGACCACAGTCAGATCAATATGCTACATGATACTGAATTTAAAAAAATAAAAATAATACATTGTTTAGGTAATGCTCTGCAGAATGTGTTGGTCTTTTCATACCTGAGTAAAAACTCCAGTCTCAGATATGAGAAGAAGCCGAGCCAAGTAGTTGATCTGCAGAGTGTAGCGAGTGTGAGGAATGAGCAGCTAAAGAAAACAGGGAGATCCGTTAGCAACACAGTAAATTGAAATTGCATTTTGTGCGTTCTGTTTTATCCGACATTGGACATTGACATTTCTGACATGTTATATATGTATATTAGCTGTTTCTGTGTATTGGTGTGCCACCAACCGTCTATTATGAACGAATAAAGTAATTTGTTAATTGCAAACTAAGGAATCTTGATGCTTCTACATCATTTAGCAGTGTGAATATATGCACACCAAAGCTTCACTTACCTTGTACAGCGGATGGATCATGGGCACGTTGCGCAGCAGCGACACTGCAAAAACTTCGGCCAGCAGGTGAGTGCGCAGCAGGTGAACGTTGAGCTGGTGCTCACTGAAATCTGCACTTCTGACAAAAATCTTTGCCATCAGCCAGTCGTACTCGGAGTCAGTGGGAAAAAAGATTGGGTTGTCATCTGCTGGAGTCTGCTTCAGCTGCAG
>NW_007577742.1:1125486-1147111 GCF_000690725.1 Stegastes partitus
TTTTATTTGGCAAAGCATGCATCTCTTACTAAGATCAACTAGATACAAGGACATAGTGTTTTAGGAGAAGGAGACAATCACCTGCATTTCGTCTTTCAGATTACAGTGACTATGGAGGAAGATCTTGTCACAAGTAACAGGAAAGTTCCTGGGTAGGACTTTACAGCGTCGGATCAACATGGGGTTGACGCCATTTAGATACTGGTAGCCGAAGAAGGCATCCTCCTTCCAGTGTTTTTGGACATACTCTGGAAAAAGAGCAAGATTTGATGTCATCGTGTTTAAAACTTTGGGCTCTAAAATCCTGCCCTGTCACTGTTATTACCTGAACTTTTGACTGCAGTATATAAATTACTGAAAAACAAACTAGTTATACAGAATTCAGTGTCATACACACACGTAGTTGCCAGTCAGAGTCTTGATTACATTAAATCTACTGTAGTTTTTTAAATATAGATTTGTTTGGATACATCCGCATCATCTTCACAATTTATAGAGGCATAACACATGTTTCATAATAAAAAATAGCTTTGAAATATTCCATTTTATTTAAAACAAAAAAAAAATCCAAAAACCAATATTTTATATTTTAGAGGTTGAGTAAGAAACCAATAGAAAGTTCATTATTCAGTACAGTCTAATAGCGTATTTTTGGACTAAAACAGCAGTTGAACACATGCTAGTATGTACATTGTTATAACTAATCCTACCACGATGCTACAGTACCTGATATGGGAGTCTGCTTGGTGCAAAACACCTTAGTGATATCATCAATATTCTTCCACTTCTTCGTATTAGTTGTCAGTCCTTTTAGCGCCAGCTCTGTCAGTCTAGAAAGGAAAAACAAAGGCAATTCATTATGGTGCTTTAAATAATTTTTGATAAGTAAGCAAACAGACAAATAGGCAGGCGGATAAGGCCTTCACCCTGTGAGTGCTGTGAAGGCAAACTCTGTGGTCTTGGTGAAGGAGAAGCGGACCTCACAAGGCAACGCAAGAGGGTTGTCAACCTTAATGCAGTGGGGCATTCCCTCAGCATACACACTCCAGCTAGGAAAAACAGAAGAAGAGCAGAGTGGTGAGACTGGATTCTGCAGTTTTAACTTGAAGTGCGACATAATACACTTTAATTTCTGCAACATAGATTATAGTTTGATAGACTTAAATGAATTGTGGCACACCCAACATTGTCACACAAGTGTTTATGCGTCATCGTGTATCATAAATACATCTTCAACCAATGGTAGAGGAGGTCTGTTTGTCTGTTAGTTTTGGGGTGAATATTTACTAAAATGTGTACAAACTCTGAGTTCTCACCGATAGTCTTCCTCTCGCTGCTTAAGCTCCTGCTGTCGACTGTACCTGCCAAGATGATGGGTGTCGTCAAAGACTCTCAGAGCTTTAAAGGAAAAACAAAACAACCGCGACAAGGTTTAAAATTGTTGACTAATACTGTATGCTGGGATGAATTTGCTCGAGCCTCCATATAGTTGAGTTTGCAGAGCCTGTCTTTGTTTTATATCTTCTGCGGTCAGTGGACAGTGCACAGAATATTTCAAGTTTCCACAAACCTGTTCCCTCTCTGAATCGGTGCACTGTGTTGTCAGTGATCCAACGGTAGATGGGAAAGTTGTAGGTGTCTCCGTCAGGGGATTTCACTTCTACCTTGGCAGGGAACCAAGAGTCTTCTGGGAACAGCGGTAGACGTTGTTTGTCTACCTCTATCAACACCAACTTTCCAAGTGAGGTGGGGCAGCACACGTAAAAACTCGAGCTCTAGAATAATGACGGAATGCAAGAACTTGAAAAACTATAAGAAATCAAGATCAGGTATGTTTATGACAGGAAATGAGTTGAATATAAAATAAAAAAATATTGCAATACGATGGCTCTGAATGAAAAACCAGCTTTGGGGAACACTTGATGAACACATCCTGTTGCTGCAACATGAATCTGAGT
Organism: Stegastes partitus; assembly: GCF_000690725.1. NCBI lineage: Eukaryota > Metazoa > Chordata > Actinopteri > Pomacentridae > Stegastes > Stegastes partitus. The sequence continues at coordinate 1,127,445 of NW_007577742.1, forward strand.
TAATGAGTGTTTTTATCACTTTCTCCAAATCAGTGTTTAATACACCTATAATCTCATATGTGTGAAGCTGAGGAAGCATGTGATAGATTTAAACATGAAGATGCATATTCCAGACTCACAAATCCTTTCGCAAAGGTTAAAGCTCCTTTCCAGGGCTTGAGCCATTCATGGTCACTCTCCCCATCCGTGCCCACCAGCTTAATGTGGATATTGTTTAAAGTGGTGCCACTGGCGAGATAGCCAGTGTACACGGACACGACATATTTCACCATTTTCAGTCTTCAAAGTGTGGAGTCCTGGTTTGGAGAGAATTACAACAACATTCTCAGCACGGATGAACTGTCTGACCATTTTACAATTAACCTGGATGTGCAAAAACTTTAAAATACTGATATTATAAAAAATGCATTGGCTAAAAGATGCTATAACAAATACCATTAAATGATCCATTGCAGTCCAATCATTACTAATTGAAATCCTTGCAAAAAAAAAAAAAACTAAAAACATCCATTACCTTTGTTAATGAGCAGAAGTTCCTTTGAAGAAGTGCCCAGGTAATAAAGCTTACTACCACTCGTTTCTCTTTTTATACACACGGTATTGTGGGAGTGTCAAGTCAGTAGCTACAAGCAGCTCTGTGTATGGAATGCTGGACGTGTATGAACAATTATTGCATCTGAAAAAAAAAAACGAAACTGGTGCAATTACTCATGTCTTGCAGCAGCACCCGTTCATTCAGTAATTCTGTTTTTCCACCGTTAACTGTGAGACAATCAAAGCCCACAAAAAGATCACAAACGGCATTTTCGCCTGCACAGTTTCAGGTTTATTTACAAACAGCACTATCGAGATAAAAAGAAAATTAAAAAGGACTGCAAATATAGAGATAATACTGTGACTTTTTAACAACGTAAATGCAAATATTGGTTACAAAATCACCGAAAGCACAAATTACTGTGATATTTTTATTGTCTCTCACACAAACATAGTGGTTACTGGCAGCTGAATTTATCTACAGTATAGCTGTTTTATTAAAAAAAGAAAAAAGAAAAAAAAAGCAAAGCAAGTATGCATGATAATGAAATCAGAGCATTAACAGGAGGATTATTTTAGTTTGTCATTTTGCAATAGTTTGATTAGAATTAATTTTTTAAATGTCTAAATACAATGATGACTTTTGTTCTTGAACTTTTTTTCCCCTTCCCTTCAGTAAACAGTCTTTTAACTTGTCCCTTGTGTTAAAGTGAAGAAATGGGGTCAGATCTGAGGGGAGGGGACGGTTAAGAGTCCGGTGGGCTTCAGCTTGTTGATTCCTCCATCCAGGATACAAACCCGTGGAAAATTAACTTTCACCAAATGTGCAGCAAACTGGGAGGAAGTGGGGGAGAAAAAAACAAGAAAGGCAGTCAATATCCTGTTTGGCATGAAATTCTCTTGAAGTGACATGACTCAACGGTGTTGTGTATCATTCAGTGAGTTACTTGGAACTCCAGTAATTGATTTACATAGAAAACTACATCTTTACGCAATAAAGGTTTCTACAAGCAGAGAACACCTCAGGCAATATCTTATACGTCAAGTATTTCAGCATCAGAGGTGGCACAGACAATAAAGAAAGTGATGATGAAAAGTACATTAACACACTAACTGCATCCGTGCTATCTGACATTTTGTGTATCTGGCATAGAATAGAATAGAATAGAATAGAATAGAATAGAATAGAATAGAATAGAACTTTATTGATACCTATTATACCTATGATTTAGTCCAACCAAACCATTAACTACAGATGTAAAAGCAAAATTTGCATCTGACAGATAAAACACTAGTAACAAAACATAAAATGTGATAAAAATGTACCACTTGTTGCCAGAATACACTGTCAGACTGAATTGATTTGACATTTATTGTGAACTCTTCTTGACTTGTGTCATGCAATACAATGTGGAAATCTGATTACAAAACCTACAAATAAGAATCATTTCACACCACCAGTAACTAAGGAAACTGACACTGACCGATGACTGAACTTCAGCCGTGGCATGCAATGTTTGACCGAGAAGTGGGATTTAATCTGAGACGCAGATTGAATAAATGATTTAAACAGTAAAATTAAAAATGCTTTCAAACAAATAGGAATTCAATGAATTTCCCACCTTTTCTGAACATCTGTCTGGTAATTTATCTTAATTCACAATGATCAGAACTACTTGGGTAAATACAATATGTTAAACTGTATAATGTTCACACACAGACTAGGGCTGCAACTATCCATCCATCCATTATCTATACACCACTTAATCCTCACTAGGGTCACAGGGGGGCTGGAGTCTATCCCAGCTGACTTAGGGTGAAGGCAGGGGACACCGTGAACAGGTCACCAGTCTATCACAGGGCTACACTTAGAGACAGACAACCAAGCACACTCACATTCACACCTACGGACAATTTAGAATCATCAATTAACCTCAACATGTTTTTGGACAGGGCTGCAGGGTGGCACAGTTGGTAGCACTGTTGCCTCGCAGCAAGAAGGTCGCCGGTTCGCGTCCCAGTGGGGGCACTGGAATCTTTCTGCGTGGAGTTTGCATGTTCTCCCCGTGCAGCGTGGGTTCTCTCTGGGTTCTCCGGCTTCCTCCCACACAGTCCAAATACATGCTGAGGTTAATTGGTGATTCTAAATTGTCTGTAGGTGTGAATGTGAGTGTGCTTGGTTGTCTGTCTCTAAGTGTAGCCCTGTGATAGACTGGTGACCTGTCCAGGGTGTCCCCTGCCTTCGCCCTAAGTCGGCTGGGATAGACTCCAGCCCCCCCGCGACCCTAGTGAGGATTAAGCGGTGTATAGATAATGGATGGATGGTTGGATGTTTTTGGACTGTGTGGGAGGAAGCCAGAGAACCCAGAGAGAACCCACGCTGCACGGGGAGAACATGCAAACTCCACGCAGAAAGATCCCGGTGTCCTCACCGAGACACGAACCGGCGACCTTCTTGCTGTGAGGCAATGATGCTAACCTGGGCTGCAACTAACTCATTTTTATTTTTATTTTTATCAAAGACTTTGTCTATAATATTGCACTTGCAGATCCCTGTTGCTGTGTTTCTGACATGGTGTTTGGGGTTGGGCACCTGGACACTGACTCTGGCACCTCCCATTCCTGCATTTATCATCCAATACATTTAAAATCCTGTTCAACCAACTATCCAATCACAACCGCACACCTGGGTTAAGTTGAATATATCTGGTTGCCTCATGTCTTTGTCCACATTGCCTGTGATGAAGACACAGCAGTGATGAAATGTGTGTTTACGCAATAAAATGCTGTGAATTAAGTAGTGTGCTCCGTTTGTACTGTACACTGTCCTCGAGCTCAGAAGCACCTGTTTCAGCTGCATTTTGTTGGAAGATGCAGAGAGAACCTTGTTTTTAGGTTTGGAATTTTTCTTAGAAAAATTAGAAATCAATCAGAAACAGTTGTTGATTCATTTTCTGTTGATAAACTATTTCATTAATTGGCTTCGTGCTGCAGTTCTATTTTACATATTCACAATCAGACCAGAAATATACAGATTCTTGCACAGTCATGCACATTTAAAAACAGTTCCACAACTCTGCCCATAGGTTGGCACATAACATTGCTACAATAATCAATAATATCCCCGCAGAACAGATCATACTACAGTTTTGCTTCAGGTGCATCTCTTATTTAGCAGCATATCTTCCTACACTCCTGCCACACTACAAATGTTTATGGTGATCTGCCTGTAACATCAGCTGTTATACAGGCGGGAATATGCTCAAAATAGAAATATAGAAACAGAAAAATCTGAATTACAGCCTTGTGGTTGAATGTCTCTGTCAACCAGGAAAGTTGCAGTTTACATTTATGCCTATCCAGACTCATAATATATGTAGGGATGGCTTTGAAGTTATTTAACAGAAGGTATTAAGTGTATTTGTTGCTCAAATAGAAGCTATCACTATATTGAAATGCAGGATTCCAGTCAATAACGTCCAGTGAGAAGCATGCTGCTTTCACTTAGACTATGGAGGCTTCACACACGTTTAACCTAGAAAGACAGAACATCTGTAAAATCACCACAGTTTTAAGTTAAACACCCCAAAATGCGAAATATGGCCACAACTTCACCTTCTGTTCCTGAGTTATAATATTGAATAACGGCCATAAAAGTGTTTTTGCTGAACATTATTGTGTCACAGTTATGCTCACCGTTGACCTTTTTGAATATAAAATGCCATCAATTGATCTTTTTATTTTAGTAGACATTTCTGTGAAATTTTGTAAAATTATTGTACAAACTCTTGAGTTATGGCTACAAATCTGTTTTATGAAGGCACAATGACCTTTCATTTCTGAGCATTAAAATACAATCAGTCATCCTTGAGTCCATGTCAAAGCTTGTGCCAAATATGATGAAAATTCAAGTTTAAGAGATATCACATTGACAAGAATGGGACAGAAATCAAAAACATAATGCTCCAGTCACAACGGTGGCCTGGATGGAGGCATAAAAAAACAAACAAAAAAACTAAGTGAAAACCAGCAACTTCCCACAATGAAGTGCAACAACTTTTGTACAAAAACAGCTTCTGAACACACGTATTGTGAAACTGAATGATTTGTTCATTCATGTGTCTGTTACAAAACAACAAAACAAGACCTATTCTGCCTGTTTGTGTTTTTGGTCACACATTCAGAGCAGTCTGACAGTACAGTCTTAAAATGTCAGACAACATCGGCTGAAAGGCTCCTATAAGAACTGAGCCTGCAGAACGGGGCTCACTACTGAATGCCATCGGGGTTTAAATGTTAAAGGTTTACAGTGAAGCCTGACCGCACAGTGAGTGGACTCATTGCGCTGCCCCAAAGTTAATGATAATGGTGCGCTGCACAGAGATGTGACTGACATTTAAGCACAATTGAGTCCCTTTATCGACATTTAATTTCATGACCTGCACCACTGAGAGGTCTTGTGGATCGCTGAAGTGTGGGGTTGGTCGACGTGTTGAGTCTCTCTTACAATACATGCGCCAATAAACTCACTGCAAAAGCCCCACGTTGTAAAACCACCCAATCAGAAAATGTAATCGAGCTTACCATATGTATGATGAATTTCCCTGCTAACTTTTGCAAATGATGATGAAAATAATGATCAGTTATCATGCTGGGTCATAATTATATGACAATAATGATGAAAAATCTGTTTGGTTTTATTAGACATATGTTGGTTAACGCATGGTCAGTGGTATATTTAAATGAGTTGGACAAGAAAACAGTTCCTCTCAGGAAAAAGAAAAACGAGACTAAAATTCCAAAAAAGATTATAAAGCTTTTATCAGTGCCGCTGTCTTATGGTGCACCACTAACCAGCCTTTACACTAATGCGTTTGCAACAACACTGATTTCATGCATGTGCTTTAGCTTAAAGCACAACATGAATACTGTGCAAAACATCAGAGGCACAAAACCGCAGCAGAGCTGTGACCTCATGCAGATTAACTAAACTATTACCAGTTTACAAACAGTTTTACACTCTGATCTCAGATTAATTCACCCATCACATTAACAGTTACATTTTTGAGTTCTCGTAACCAAGTTAGAAACTAACGCTTCAAAAAAAAAAGAAAAAAAACACAGGATTCTCTCACAAATTGAGCAAAATGACTTATTTTCTGCTTTCGCTTTCCAATATATGGAAGGAGGACATCTTTTCTAAATTGGGATGTTGCCTGGAGTCATATCCCTGCTGAGTTTTTAAATTCCAGTTTAGTTAATTTATTCCAAAAAAAGAACAAAAGGAGAATTTATAATGATCAATATAGCTCCGTTACGCTGAAGTGAGCAAAGTTATTTTTGTTCGCTGAAATGTCAATGACAGTGATTTATGTAAATTGCAGTTTCAGTGTCAGATAATGTCCTAATGAGAAAGACAAAGAGGGTTTTATTACACTGTACCATTAAACTAACACGACTGAGAACTTAAATTATTGGTACAGGCCAAATCTAAGTCACAGATGGTGTTTCCTGAGGCAAGTCCACACATATGCACACACCTAAGGCTGCTGTGGATTTAACAGGACAAGGGTGGAGAATTAGTGCTTCAGCAAAATCTTTTATGTTAACAAGACAAAGTGTCTACTACAGTGACGGCTGGTGAAAAGTTTTGGTGGGGGGGTGCAGTCTGCAAGTGACCTTTTATTTTAAAACAGAAATGAGAATATGAGTAACATCAGGCACAACTATTTACAGGAATGCAAATGTTCTACCTTTGGAGGATATTCCAATCATAATCTAATTTAGCAGAGACTTACCAGAACTAAATTTGGAAAAACAATGAATCAAACTTTCATCAAAATGTACAGGATCTGTACAAACCAAAAAAAAAAAAAAAAAAAAAAAAAAAAACACTATTCAGGGCTCCAGACGAACTCTTTCACTGGTAGCACCAGTACAACAGTGGCTTGTATGTGTGTAGACGGTGAGAAATGGACTATCGTGTGTGTCGAGGAACACTTGGCCACTTCTGTTTTATTATAGAAGATGTGTTTCCTTCCGAGTTAACTCATCATGAACAAATGCATATTCTGTCCACCACTGTGGTCCACAGTGGTGGACAGTACAACTTTAATAACTTCAGTGTACCGCAGTATTTACACTTAAAAATGAGGTGTTCTCGTGAAAAACGAAGTGTACCTGCATTCACTGTTTTTCCGCTCATAGAAAAGACCGCGTATAGAATACATGTAACTGGGTTTAAGAGTATCATCCAAAGGTAGAACATTTGCATTCCTGTAAATAGCTGTGCCTGATGTTACTCATATTCTAATTTCTGGTTTAAAATAACATGTCATTTGCAGACTGCGCCCCCCACCAAAAATTTTCACCAGCCGCCACTGGTCTACAACCAAGGCCCAGCAGTGCTTTGAGGTAAATGCTAATGTCCACATGGTGATGGTTACCAGGTTTAGCACAATGCTGAAAGTGTCTACCATGTATACAGTTTAGCCTCTTAGCATGCTAGTATTTGCTAATTTGCACTTAACACAAAGTGCAGCTGAGGCTGACGGGAAAGTCATTAGTCATTAGCTCTGAAGGGATTTTTCATAAACCACACTATTACTATTATTAAAAGCTTGATGCGGTGATCCTGCAAAGGTGAAACGTGAGAGCGTCCTTACAGCCATAACTTATCCTGAGGGGAACATGACTGCGAGACGCATTCATTTTAATGATACATCATCTGGAAACCATGAATGTCTTGACAACATTTTGTGCCGGTCCATCTTGTAGATAAACAAAATGCCCATATTTCAGGGCTAATGTGTATTCACATGGCCATAAGGTCTCTGGGTCGGTTTCGACTACAAAGCTCTCTATTTGGAAATGAATACTCTTCATAGTAGCGATGTCACGTTTTTATGTCCAAACATTTTCATTGTAGAAAGCAGTTTCCTAAAGTTCGCAAGCACTGTGCATTGATGTGGATAAAAAAAGTTGTTTTCTTATTTTTAAGGCAGACAGCAACACTGTGAGAGCTGTGATAATTGGTACCGGTGAGTAATTTCACATGAAATATGATCAGGATGATTCAAAACAATCACTTTCTAAAAAAAAATGCCAGAAGGATAAATAATTTCAAGCAGCATGAACTCATTAAAAGCCTACTCTTATGCAAGCCACCTATGACAGCAGTGAGATCCAGCTGATGACTGGGTAGATTATCAGACAAACAATGTGACTCCAAAAGTCTGATGTTATCCTGCACGCAGGACACTAAAGAGATGTCACATTTCATGAAAAATCTCTTTAAATAGGAATACAGAGCAAACTTCCATTGATTTTTAAATGGATCCAACAGTTAAAAATCATTCCGATGATGTTATCTGTTAGGATTTCTTTGTGTGCTGCATAGCAGGAAACAGGCATTTTTCACATCAGACATTTTACTTGTCATAAAAAGAATGGAACAGGTGAAACAAATTTTATTAATGATAGCCCAGTTACATCAAATGGCAGTGAACAAACACGCACAATACCAGAACCCTGGAGTTAGATTACCTGAGTGGAACCAAGCATTTTAATGCTATCAATTATACCTGTCCTTTTCTTGCTATAAAAAGCCAAAATTGCTGCTTGAAAAGGTTGTGTTTAGTAGTTACACTGTACACCTGTTTGTTACTTATATAGTTTAGAACATTTCTGTTTGATGGCAGCTGATGTGAAGGGCTCACAAATTTCTTCCTGACAGAGACATGAATGTGTGTGTGACCAATTTCATGGCAATACATCTGAAAAACCAAATATCAACCTCATGTAGGGATCACCAAAGTCAGCAGGTTTCATCCTCTGGAAACCATGAATCTCTGTACAAGAGCTCATTAAAATCAGACAATGTGACAGTTGTTGACATGGGTTAATGTGAACCAAAGGTTGAACCGGTTTATCTCCACATCAGCTCAGGGCAGAAATGCAACAGTGATAGTGCATATGTGTGTGTTTGTGTGTGTTTCTGCTCTCACCATAGCAGCACTCTTCATGGCATGGCTGATGACCACGATGACACGTCCTCTGTAGTTCTGGAGGACTCCTGTTGCGGGACACTGCACCAGCTCACCGTCAGAGCTGAACGCCGTGTTGAAGGGAATGTTTATGCTGCCAGAAATATGGCCTCTACTGAAGCTGGAGGCAGTAAGGTTAAGGAATACAGCTTTGAACAGGTAAACAAGGCCAAGGATCGAGGTTAACATTGTTTTTTTGTTTGTTTGTTTCTCATAGGCTTACACCTTAAATTTCATGGGAGAAACAAGATTATTCAACAAGAATGGAAAAAAACAGAAAGCACAATATCAAGTCGGATAAATGATGTTCTACTTCTCACCAGCCGGCTTTCAGTACAAATTGTATGTAAGACGAATTTCAACCTATCAATGTGGGAAACACTAGTTGGCTTAACAGAAAGAAGGGATGCATTAGAGGTCGGAAAATAAGAGATGTAGATATAATGAGGACGTCAGCAGGAGAAAAGAAATGAACACAAAAAGGGAATAAAACGAAAAAAAAGAAAAACTGACTGCATCTTAGTGAGCCGTTTGACAAGGAGACAGTGAAATAACCCCAGAGTGGTATATGGTCGAATAATAACTCCTTAGAAAAGGTCCCATTCATGAGGGTTTAGCTATTGACATTATTGCTACCATTATTATGTTCACCAAACCATACCAGCTGCCACAGGAACAGAGAGAATCAGGATAACTTACATAATACACTCCATAGTCCACTTGCTGAAAAATCCTTTTGTGGTACATTTAGCCTTGTGGTTACACAGGGCACACATTTCCTGAAGAGAACAATGACAGGGTACCTCGACAGCTAAATCTAGATAGTTCAGGTTTGCTCCACACAGGCCGTAATTTAATCCACTTTTTGTGATTGCAGACACCCACAACAAAGCTTTGCCTAAGATCACAATAAAGGTGAACAAGGGGTTGCCAAATCCGGCGAAAGTGGTCAAATCCCTTTTGCCCATGTGAGTTGGCCTTAAGGAGCATGTGTCTATTAGGAGGCTAGAGAGTAGGAATTTGGCTGGAGGAGCTGCCATTTCAAAATTCTTGTCCGCTAATCCTTATTGATTAATGGCTCTTTAACCCCTCAGATAATCACTATTCCACTGATGAACTGAAGGTTTGAGGCTCACTCCTTTTAGTGCTTTTTTATACTCAAGGCTTTCTGGCCTATTATACTATATCCAGCAGAAGCAAAATTAATGTCTCTATGTAATACTGTAATTTTATGCAGAACGATGAAAAAGATGGATAAAGAGGCTATTGATAGTGACAAGCAGTAGAAATGTCCCCGTTTAATTTAAGGCACTTACAGGAAACTGATTTGCATCACTGTGTGTCTGTATGCACGTCAAGGCCATGCATAATGCTGCTGTGCATGCAAAAAACATGTAGCTCCTAAATATGTTTTAGGGGGAAAAAAACAACCTTGTTTTGAGCCTTTTGATATTTTCCAGTTAGGCCAGTGGGTTTTAAAATTGTTTATACATTAACAAACTATTCTTCCAATAATATAAAATCATTTCATTTGTCTTAAAAATGTAAATCTGCCACTTCTGAAGACACATATGTCTTTTTTAGACAATCAAATAAGGCCACATACTGCACACACAGTGGTTGTAAAGAGACTTCCCACATGAAGAAGCTCAGGTGTGGCACCGTTTAGCATAGCAAAGAGCTTAACTGCGAACAGCTTGTTTAATTAAAATGCATTTGTCATAACCATCAGGTGAGCGTTAGAACAATTACCGAGCTGCAAAATTCTCTAACGAAAAATCCCCAAAAAATAATCAAACGTACCGCATAAAAGAAGAAAAAAAAGGCCAGAAGAATGCACTTTGCTCAGGTTCCCAGGCTAATCTCCACTGCTTTCTGCTCCTCATCTCTCAGACTGCAGGATTTGGTGGGGCAGCCTGCGTGGATATGAGGGGCCTAACTGAATGTTGCAGAATCTGGCAGCACATAACTGGAGTAGATCATCCCTCCTGAATTTACCCCTACTTGCTTCTGATGGAAACCATGCTGTTTTAGTCTCTACGCCTGCGGTTCATTTTCAAAACTCTGCAAAGCACTGGCACCAGGTCAAGAGGTAAGCAAGAGATCAGAGGCGCTGTGGGATAAAGAGAAAGACCTCTTGCATGCATGTAGCTGTGTACACATTTTGTTACTGCGTGTGTCATGACCTCTCAGTCTTGTGTATACTATTCATGAGCGAATGGACATATTACTCTTTCAGCAATGGCATGTTGTGGCAGGTACAGATAGGATATAAAAACAAGCTACATAAACTCAAAGATGCATGAGATCGCAGCTTCCACGGGGACCTGGCATCTACTCAAGGAATTGGACTTTGCCCTCATAAGAACCAGGGCACCTTTGAAACTGAACATGTGTATCAGAGAGGAGAAAAAAAAAGTCTATAAATCTGTATGTCACTCAGGTAAGGTGTAGAAGATCACTGCTCTGTGCACATTGGACACTGTGGTACAGTCAGTGTCTAAATGAGCCACTGTTCAACCTCTGTCCAGCTAGACCGAACAAGACGGCTCTGTATAAGGTGTCTGTAAAATCGAAAAAAGGGAAAGTATTGTATTCAACAGCTGAGAGGCCGATCATTTTCCCCAGTGGGCTTGTGGATCCCTGGTGTCACATAGGCAGATCATTAAGCAGAACAGAATGTGTGACATGTCTGGCTGCACCTCATTATCATTCAGCTATAGGGGGGAAAAAACGCTCTGATTTGTTTGAATTTCTTTTAAAACACACACAATCACATTGGGAGCTAAGTCAAGCATGTAGCTGATGTTGTCCCCTCAAAACAGTGATCGAGGCGTTGTTTTGGTGGAACATTTGCATGCATGAAGGTGAGCGTGATCATTAAAGTGCCTAATTCACTGAGAAAAAAACTAGCAGGCTGCCTTATTGCACTCTAAATGCTGTACAAAACCTGAAATCCTCAATATGGTAGGTTGCTGCTGTTTGTTAGAAACTGGTAACATGCAGGTAGCTGAAGCTGTGTGAAATGTGCAGCCAATGGCAAAGGCTGCAGACTAGTGGAGACCAAATTAGAGCTAAAAGGAGAATTAATATTAGGCTTTCAATCACAAGGTAGAACGATGTTTTAAGAGGGAATGTTTAGTTCCTGTGTCATAGTTCCTTCAAAATATTGAACCTAGACCTGTTGCTACCTGAACATAATGTGATTCAGTTTTGCATGTCCAGTACTATCAGTGCTGTGATGCTGAACATCTTCTCCTTAAGAGCTACACGATGTCTATTTACCTAGTACGGGTATTAACTTTTATGGTAATAAAGGGATTAGAGAGAGTGGTAAAAGAACACTTCATAAACTGGGTCGGGATTACTTTGACCTATTTTTGTCAGATCTTAGAGCCAGCTCTACGCTTCCTCTGCTTCTTTAATGTGCAGTCTGTTTGCAGACATGTCCGTTATTGCACCTTGGACACTGTATAGTAGTGCTCTTATTGTTGGTCATATTTCACACGAAAATTTTAGGTTATCACTGTCGAGGCTTCTTGAGAACTGATAAGTTGTTTTATTCTATTGTATTGTGTCCTTTTGCTTTCACTTATCTTTTTTTTTTTAAAAATTGTTTATGCTCTGGCCTCATTACAAGTGCTCCACCCCCACAGAGTGTCTTCATGCCTGACTTGTTCAGCCATTTAGCTCCACGTAGAACAAGTCGTGCACCCACAGTTTATGTCTACGGCCCTATTTGATGCAGATTTTGCCAAACAAGATCTACTTTGATTGTATCTGAGAGCCAAAAAGTAACAAAGAAAGAAATCAGCAATGTGGATGTGAGAAAGAAGCCATGGTGTTTTTTTGTTGTTGTGTCCTTACACATCTATTTTTGTTGCTTTTGATTTTACACCCAAATTCAACACAATGAACAACTTTCTAGTGAGTCTGTCTGAAACTGTGCACCGCTAATCCCATATTTACCAGATGTTATGTAAACCCTGTCTCTATGGCAGCCGTGCATTGAAGCGTGAACAGTACGATTCAGAAGTTTTAAGGAATGGAAAAGCTTCAAGTTTGAGCAGGTTTGACTGCGCAAATGTTACTGTAAGCAGCCTTACCTGCAGCTGCCAGTGCTGGTTATCTCAGATAAATGAAGATAAATGTGTACAGAACATTTGTTGTTTTTGATGCGTGGAATGCAATCTGGGGTTGTAATGGCATGCTTCCATTCCTGTTTGTTGCTGAGCAGTGTATTCACATGTTAGGAGCTGTTGAGCGACTAAAAGGCAGAAATTGTAAGGATACTCTTCTATGCTGCGAATATCCACAGCAACAATTTTGGGCTTGCCCGCTCTGCTCCTTTTGGCGGGCCCGCCCAATGACAGTTCACAGAGGTCAATTAAGTCCTCAGCCGAGATCCTTGGAGATACTTCTGCTTTCAGGTCACACAGCGCCAGAGGCTCCCGAGACTACAAGAGAAGAATTCGCAGGAGATCAGATAAAGAGAGGGAAAACGGCAGTACATGTGTTCAGAGACCTTTCTCAATATAATTTTGAATAATGAATTCTGATAAGAAATGATTGTAAAACGACAGAAAGAATAGCGTCAGCTTGGATATTATTGTTTCTTTAAAACCACCTATTACACATTCTTTGTCAAATAAACCCATTTCTGTATTAATGAGACTTTTTACACCATCTTTTAAAAAGAGTTCATCCCACTAAACCAAGAATAGAATTACATTTTGTATTACCATAAAAACTGGATTACGGCTCAGACAGGGCCACAGACGACCAGCAGCAGAGGCCAGAACATGATCCTTTGCCAGTTTCTACCTGAGCTGCCAAATGGGTTCATTAAAGCAGCCAGCCAGAGGCATAGCTGCAGGGGACTGAACTCCGCTCTGCTATAGTGACCAAATGTTATACCACTATGATTCCCAGATGCCCTGAAATGACTCTGGGCCTCAAATGTGAAAAACACTGAGGGTACCAATGGTTGTGTCCAAGTCCCCTTCAAAAATCTAACAGACAAAAATACTGTAATATATCATGATTATGACAGTTAACCAGCAGTTTGCTACTTTTGTTCACTGATATGCAAATTACATTGAGGAGAAGTGCTAACAGCGTTATCTATGAATTTCACCACGCTGTGTGAAAGCCATTTACAGAACAGGGAAAGGATTAGAAGGGCCAACTGCACGACAAGTAGGTTAAATGCCAAAGCTCCACCATCCGTGAAATAAAATGTTTAAAAGCAGCTAACTCCATTGGTCAGCTGAGCAATCTTCAGCTCACCCAACAGTGAAAAAGCCAGTGCCAGAGACTGGAGATATTTATTAGTCTAGAAAAGGAGTTGAGAGATTTTTTTTATTTATTTTTTTTCCCTTCTTGACAAAGATTTAATTCAACAATTTAGTGCACTTGAGTTGCTGCCCTGAAACCCAGACAGTAATAAGGTGGTTTTTAAAAAAGCCTGAAGGACACCGTGTGACCATTTTACACGTTCCAAACCCATATGATGAATATTTGGCTCTATAAGTAAAATTATCACAAGTTATAAAATTACATGCAAATCTGGAAACTGAACTTCATTTCTTGCATTTTTTAACTACTTGTTCTACACTTAAGCATAACAGTTATATGCTCCTTTGTTTTATTTGTACTCTCCAACATTTCAAACATATTTGTTGTACATTTTATTCGACTACATTTATCTGACGGCAATAGTTGCAAATTACTTAGCAGACAAAGATTTTACATGCAAAAAAATATATTTTAATAACTGCAGTCGATTAAACAACTACAGTGCATAAAGCAGTTTGCCCACTTTCAGTGATTCATTATATTGTAAATTACTGCTGATTGATTTTCCAAGTTTTCATCCAGTTTTGTGTCTTACAGACAGTTTTGCACATATTTCTGCTGTTGTCTGTCTCATTTTAAAATATGTTGCATAAATTAACTACGCTTGATTTGATTTGAATTCTTCAGCTATGTTCCAGTGATGTAAAGATCAAAGAGGCCATTGTGAAAGAGTGCTTTTACTGGATTCTGAAATGCTTTTATGTGCCCTATATTGCTGTGTTTTTCTTTTAGGTAAATTAAAAAATATGAAAAGAAAGACTTTTATTCATAATGGAGCTTTAAAAAAAAAGAAAAAAAAAAAGTGGTATTTCTACTTTTACCTCCGCATCTTAGACTGACTCTGCATAGGTTTCCAGAATAAAGTGGTCTGTACTCTTTTAATCTTTTGTGCAATATTACACTGACTCACTCACACAATAATTTAGTTTATCATGTCAAACAAACAAGCAAAAACATCCCAACAAAGCCCATCCAGTTAAGTGTAACAAGTCATAAAGACCTTTCTGTCCCTGTTTATGACCTTTACATGACTTTGAGCCACTTCCTCTTTCAAATTTCCTCAAAATGTCCTTGTAATGTTTCATAATCAGATCTTTTTCAAAAGATATCTGATTTCAAATGTGATCATGGCAATATCTCCACAGTAATAATCTGTAAGGAAATAAAGGATGCCGATTTGCTGTGCTGCACCGACACAGTCAGAATGAGAAAGGAGTTGTGCATTGTTTTCAACAAACACCTTCATTCTGCTATCTTGAATTACGTACAGAAAGCTTGACAACGGCTGTTTAAAATAACATAAGAGACCACCAGCAGAGCAAAGATCTACATATTCATGAAGTCTTACTGTCATGACCAACATTTTCGTTTGTTGCAACAGAAAAAGTCACCCACCTCTTAGATTTCTTTTTCAACTTTTAATCTGATGTCTAACAACCGCTGGCAAGTGAATGCACACGAAGTGGAGCGAAAAGTGGAAAGATCAACGTCTATTTGATGCAATATGACACATCAGCCCTGCAATAAATACGATTATGCACATAATGTTCACTTTTTGTTGAACCTACCGCTCAGATGTTTGTCAGAACTACGGTGCTATGTTAAATATTTTTTCACAATATGAATAATACATGTTTTGTGGAATGTTTAACTGAATTTCATCCAAAGGTGTTTTATATATTTTGTCCAACTGATTTCCAAATATGAGGAGAAAAAACTGCGACAAACCGTACAATACCAAGGTCAGCATCTGTGACAAACTATGGAGATACCGTTGGCTCTTGTTTCATGGACAGTTTAGTCAGTAGATGAGACCTTAACCCTAACCCTATTTTCTAAAATGTTTGCAGATTTGGTCCTTAAATCAGACACACATATCAACTACAAAACAGTCCGGGGAATCCTGAATATAATGCAACACCAAAATCATGCTATACATTCAATCCTGGATGCAACTCCTGCAGAGATGCCAACAAGGAAATAATAGCCGAGGATGAGGATTTCAAAGAGATACCTTTTAAAAACGTGTAACTGCAACAACACATAATGATAGTAAGTTAGGACTAAAATCAGCTTTACCATCTCGGTTCAAAACATGAAGGTATTATGCGAGGCAAAGGACAAGTGGGAGTCATGTAGGTTCAACTGGGGTGTAAACAAAGGTGTGAGTGAACAAACCTGCTCAGGAAAAACCTGCATGTGCAGACAAGAAATGAAAACAAACAGTGAAGTAACTGATTATTTTCATTTGTACAGCAGTCACTCATCTCACGCATCTTTCACTTAAATGCCAGAGCTTAAGTGAAAAGAATCCCTCTACATCTTTTCAAAACAAATGAACTACATAATGCAGAACAAAAATGGTAATAATAAGTTGATGGCATACTGTTGCTTTTCAGATCTGACAATTCAGCTATTTAATAGATTGGATTAACCTTATCTAAATAAAAGATGTGAGCTCAAAATGGTTAGAATAAGACGACTGCACTTTATGGTAGAGTTTGTCAAAACTACTAAAGGCTGAAAGCAAGCAAACATCTAGATTTTAGTGTCATTTTAAGTTTTTATTCTCTGAAATCAATAAACATGCTCAAGTGACAGATAAAAGGATGCGATGCACGGCAAGGAATGTCAATGTTTTTACTTAGTCAGTGTAAGTGAAGTCCAGAAACTTCTAAATTACACAAATTACTGTGTTGATCCTGTCCATACTGAACATTCACTGTATAGGTTGAGTTTGTAATTCACAGAAAGCATCTGCTGAATCACAAAAACAAGATCTCAAAAGACTTGAACCTGTAAAGGGTTACACAGTCATTTAACAGATTTTAGCAACCAGTTTGACAAATTGTCTATAAATGGAGCTGATGAGGTACCGCGGCTTCTTGCCCAAAAAATGAGTGCCCAGCTAAGGTGACTCCAAAGGCACGGAGCACAATGCTGAATGTGGTAAAAAAGAAAGCCCAGACAAACAGCTAAAGGCTTAAAGGAAACATTGGCGCTGGTTAACATCTCTGTTAATGAGTCTACCATACAACAATGACTGAACAGGCACCACAGAGGAAGCTGCTGCTCTCCAAAAACAAACACTACTGCAACATGACACCCACAGTGCTCCTGGGAAAATGTTTCATGGATAATACTGAACAGTTTGTAACAAACACGTAGCACCACATATGATGTAAAAAGGACGCTGCATACCAAAATGACATGGTCCTCTTAAGGGTAGATTACAGTGCATAATGCATCATGACTTTGGGCTGCTTTGCTACCTCTGGATATGGAAAGTTAGCCACCATCAAGGGTAAAATCAATCCCCATGTTTATCAAAGTATCTTGTATCAGGGTGGATATCCAGCGAAAGCACAATAGAAGTTATGTGATGCAGCCCGACACTGTTCCTAAATCCCAAAGTAAATCTACTACAGGATGGTTTTAGACAAAGAATATCGATTTTGGAGTGGTCAGGCAGAGACCAGACCTTGGTCTTGCTGTATGACAGAATAGTCTGACCGCACCTTATTATCATCCTGCTACAGAGGAAACAACGCCTTGGCTTGTTTGCGTTTCTTTAAACCAATCGCATCATCTTTGGCGTCACTAAACCAAGGCAGCAGCTTCTGTGTTCCCCTAAAATAGTGACGGGTGGAATTGTTTTGGTGGAACATTTGCACACTGGGAAAGGAGCAATGTCATGACAACGGATAATCCGACAAATAGAAAACTAGCAGTACTTCCTTGCTGCAAAGCTTGACATTTTCAGTGTGGTAGGTTGGTGCCCAGAGGTTGTTGAAGGCGGTAACACGTAGAACGCAGACAGGGAGGTCAAAGCTGGCTAAATTGAGCAGCCAATGGCAGGCTTATACCCGCAGCCTACTGTCAGATTACCCAGACCTTAACCCGATAGAGAAGGAGTGACCTTAAAAAAAGCTTTTCACCCTTCACATCAGACATACTGGGTGGGTCTGATCTGCAGCTAAAGGAAACACTTGTCTGACGTTATTGTGTCCAAAAGACGTTTGACCAGTTGTTAAATCCAAAGCTTCTATTGCACTTTTCACATGTAAGTAAGTTCAACCAAGACAGGAAAGATTTTACCAATTAATAGCGAGAAAAAGAAAGAAAATAAGAAGAACAAACATTTACTCTTAGTTAAATGCTTACTCTGGTTTACTGTTCAGTTGTCCCTGGGATCTGTGCATTTTATCTGTTTGTCTAGAGAAACAAAAAGCATACATAAAGTGGTGAAAATGGCAGAGTAGATCAATCAGTCTCTTGTTTAGGAATGCTTTTAAAAGATTACTCACTTGAGTAAAAAATGCCTTTTAAGCACATACTTCACAGAAGACCATGAACAAGCTGTAGCTATGACAACCCACCAATGCTAATCTTATCTGTACACATCACTAAAGAAGAACTGATGACGGGTTCAGCCGATGCATTATATTCGGTAACAGGAAACATTTCTGCGAAAATTTCCTCAGCTACATTATGATTTTACATCACAAATTCCATGGAGATGAACAGGCTTATCTGATTGGCTGAGCTTATATGTTGTAACCAGCAGAGACGAGAGGTTCCATACATTTTCACAAATACATAAACGTACAATACTAACAGAAAAATGTGGCTTGTCATTGTTTGGGACTGAAGGAACACTGCTTGGTGACTTAAATGTCATGATGAGCGGTGGGTGCCAGCCAAGAATGGCTTAATGACACTTTGGCATTTCACAGGCCAGATAGTGATGAGGCTGAACCAGAGCCGAGGAAAAGCAGACACAAATCTTCTGCACTGGTTTGTGTTCGTGAGCGCGTCTGGAGGCTAATGCTCGTGGTGCACGCTTGCCAAAAAAACAGAACTTCATCACTTAACATATTGAACCAGGAACAGCAGTGTTGTACAGCTTGGATAAAGCTTGATGACAAGGTCAATGGCTCATTTAAAATGCCTTCACACCGCATGCTTATAACTATGCTGAGATGTTCACATATCAACCAGCACAGTGTGTGTTGCTTTAGCATAACTTCTGAAACAGAACCACATTTTATCTGCCAAGTCTGCAGCCAGAAAAAGAGAAGACAACCATAATTGAGGTCATGATCTGAGAAAAACGCTGACAACAAATACCCCTTAACAGTGGCCACACGCACACACGCACACACACGCACACAGTTTCCACATAGGATGATTTTAAAACAAAGAATTCCCTCAGCTTCTCATATACTTCCTGTTTTAATTCTGGCCACACAGCACTTTTCAAAATTACTCAAACATGAAGGATTTTTGGGGGGTAAGGGCAGAAAAAGCAGCCTCTTCTAATGAAAATTCATCTCCATTTCTGCTGACAAAATCAGACAGGCTGTCGTCCAGACGTCTACCTGTGTAACGTGTAACAACTGAGGTATAGAGGCTGAAATGTTATACTGCTTTCGTGTTGCATAAGCAACTTGTCTTCGCACTTAGGTGTGATGATTGAGTTATTTATAAAATGCTTGAACTAAATCTAAAGAATAACGAAGGCCTTCGCGTCTGGTATGCATGTGCAACATTCTTTTAAAAATATAGAAACAGGACTTTGAAGAGCAATATTGTATTATATATATATATATGTGTGTGTGTGTGTGTGTGTGTGTGTGTGTATATGTATATATATGTATATATATATATGTGTGTGTGTGTGTGTGTGTGTGTGTGTGTATATGTATATATATGTATATATATATATGT
>NW_007577742.1:1147359-1172359 GCF_000690725.1 Stegastes partitus
AGTGAGGATTGAGCGGTGTATAGATAATGGGTGGATGGATATATGAATAATCCCTCATACTGTAATTGACAACAAAACTCATAGAGATAGACACAGTAAAAAGAATGCCTGCACATAAAACATGAAAATGTACTTTACAAAAGCTCCTTTGAGCGTGATTTACTCATATTTATTGTTCACATTTGTCTGAGAGGTGTTTTTCATGACATGCACAGATGTTTAAAGAAAGTGCATCACCTTGGAATTTCACATTTTTACCCATTTTTTCTGAAACCTTTACGCAATAGTTTTGGCAAACACACATCTATACATGAAACGTTATCTGACGCTCTCAAGCTGCGTCAGTTTAGAAATCTTCAGTGTAATTGTACATCACGTCCTGACAAGCAACAGAACAGAACAGCAACTCTTGCAGAACAGTCAAAGTAACAGCTGATTCAACATAACATCATCACACACGCATGCCAGTCTCATATGATGCAATCTGAAATATTTTAACACACTTAGTTATTTGGACATTAACAGCAAATTATGGCAGCGATTTTGTATTAGATTAAGTCAAACACTGTCTATATAACGACGATGTCCGTGTGATTGTGTCCAAGCCCTTTTCAGCCAATGCAAGTCTGAGCAAGCGAAGACTTAACAGACCAGTTTTAGTCTTTTACTATAAATCATACCCTACCTAATTAGGAATGCTCAATTCGCTCTGAGTTTTACGTGTTCAAGGGAAGATTTAATGCACAAGCACCCAAAGACTGGAACCGGGGAGCATTCCTGTTTACTCATGGACAACCATTCGCTCAGTCACTGCAACATAAGCTTTACCAGCTGTTCGACGACAGTGAGCGAAACATCTGCTCATCCATAGGGGCTGGGAGTAGCCTTCCATGCGTTGTGCTGCGTTTTGATTTATTCTAACATGTCAAAGCCACCAATGTTCACAATGATTTGGTGGCCAAAACACACCCCAGACTTGTTATGTGAGCTCATCATGTGTTGAGCTCTGGTGAGGTGGATCACTTTCACTGAACATGTGGGAACACATTTAGCTACACAAAGGTGTTATTGCCGTAAAGTCACCACTCACTAGAGTAATGTTTAGTTACAAAAGAGAAAGGTCATCTGACTAACTCAAATGATTGCAGACAGACAGAAATCTGGCTTAAGACTGATGGATTTTAACTAATGATACGGTTGTCCGATGTTTTCTGTTTTGCATTCTCTTGCCACTGACAGAGAAAAAGGAGACGGAGAGCTTGTTTTCTCCTATTCAGTCACTCAGCCCAAGCTGACTGGACAGCAGCTGTCCACTGAGATGGATGTCTGCTCACTACGAGGGCTGAGAATCTGCTGACAGGGCCTCCTGCTCTGTTACCAGAGAGAGGGGCAATGGGAAGGTATGTAACACAAACATGCAGGATATCCATCAGTTCAGTTTCAGCCATGCCATTTTTCTGAATATTTTTGGCTCCGTGGACCGGCGCAGAAAATGGCAGAACTGAACTGTGTGACAGCAGGTCGACACGTTTGCGGCTCCACTGAGCGTCGTGTTGCAAATGTTGCAGAATTTCGGAAGACAGCGCATGTGAAAGTTTCTTCTTTTTTTTTTTTAATTCTTGTTTTTTCAGCATCCTCTTCAAGTTTTTTTTCACGCCATTATTTATTTATTCATCTGTCTCATTCAATTTCAGCTTATCATATACTCAGATTATCTTCAAGAGCATCCTCTAGCAACAGTCGGGTGATGCACACTGAAACCGGTTTAGTTGTTGCTGTTCTACAGTCTTAGCCCACACATGATATTAATGTGTATCGTGTGAGTCTGTGGTCGCTCCAGTCATGAGGCTGACATTTCAACGTGGCGCGGTCCTGCCTGAATGTTTTCACGGGTAGAGCTGGGGTGCACGTAGATGCGAACATGGATCAATGCCACCGCCCATACAAATGAGCCTCGGCCGAATGAGAAAGATTGCAGCAATCACTTGGGCACACAGTAGATAGGACTGACAAAAGTGTTTGTGAGCTTCCTGGACATGATGCATTCAGGTGTGAAAGGCAAACAGGGCTGTGTCACAAGAAATAAACAAAGACAAAAGGCCTGTGTTAAGAATTAAATCAATAACCACTCCTAAAAATTAAGCACGGATGTTTGTTTAAGCATGTGTGTTTAATTCTAATTGTAAATACATTTATGTCCTGTTGAAGTCAAATAAACTTTGCATTAGACAAAAGCATCTCTCGAATTAATCTAACTGAGCAGACTGTGTTTTGTTTATTGCAAGGCAGTTTCTAAAGGAAGTCATCCTGACATAAAAACTTACACAACTCTGAAGGCCAACTACAGTCACTGTGCTGCTCTGCAAGCAGATGCGGATCAATGAAAAGAACAAGTGTTGAGTTACTCTTTGTGCAAACCAGAACGCAGAAAAGAGAAGCAATTATTTGTAGGCTCTGACCTAACAGAATACAAACTGCATGGAAATTATGTCACAAAGAAAATAATGTCACAAGTAACATGTCCCACGCACTCTATAAAGTAATTCAAGGGGACCTATTCTGACCCCTTACTTAAATAAATTGATGCAAAGCAAATATTTTCTGTTGGGCTGCGTTGCATGGGAATGGCATCCACTTAATATTGCGTGTCACTGAAAGTCACATTTCTGTGCTGAATGATTTAAAACTGAATTCAAGTTCATGTATCTTAATGAAATTGGCTTGATAACCTTCCTTTCCTTCACCTTGAGCTCAACATTTTAAATCCCCTTCTTTATCTAAACATGCCTTGGTGTGGCGGCTGCACGGCATCAGGGGTGGAAACAACTTCAGCAGGTGGATCATTGGCTCCACGCTCCCACACCTAGAAATCTGCTTAAGTCGTCGCCTCTGACGGGCCACAGAGATCCGGGTTGACCCACCCAGGACACTCGGTATTTACCACCCTGCCCTCTGGCACACTCAGAGTCATGAGAGCCTGCACCAACGGACTGGAGTGCAGCTTTTTTTCCCCCATGGCTGTGAAGAGTCCGCTGCAGGAGCCATGACACTCCCAGTTTCCAGACTCATTGTAGCAAATGCTCTTTTGCACTTTGGTGGAGTGCTTGTTTGTTGCTGTTTTTGTTGTTTGGATCACCTTTTAGCTTGCTTTTCTTGGACTGTGATCACACTTGCTACTGCAAAGATGATACCAGATTTTGTTGCCCCTTTTTTTTCTACAATGACAATAAAGCTTCTTCTTCTTGACAATGTAAAACAATTAAGATTGGTATTTAAAAAGTCTAAATTCTGCTACAAACAACACATATTCAGTAAAGCTTGCATAAAGCTCCTGGTACCTGACAAGCGTCTATATCTGAGCCTGTACGGCTGGGACAGAAAACAAATCCTGCAGTCTTGTTGTGTACATACTTGATGAGTAAATAAATTAGATTTAGCATTGAATAGAATGTAAATATAGGCTGGTATTCCTATTTTAAATCACCAATTACACAATTTAATACAGAATTTTACTTTACAGTAAAATGAGAATAAATTCTGAATTATTTATGGTTATTCTTGATAGTAACACATTGTTTATGTGGAAATATTAAATGGAAATGACCCCTGCAATAAAAAACAACAGTATAATATAAACAAGGATTCAAGGCCATTTTGGTCACAAACACAGATATACACGGTATAACGCGCAGTGAAATGCTTTGTATACCTGTTCCAAGTATACAAGTATAATAAGCTGTTATTGTCCCACTATTACCTTCTGTTCTGCAAAAATAGAACCTCACCTTAATATTACATATTCTGTTGCTATCAGTGTAATGTTCTTACTGTGTGATTTTACACTGATGGACTAACACGCAGAGCAATCTCAGGCTGGCCTCATTTTTATCCATAGAATAATTCAGATTTTAAATTTCGTCTTATCTCACTTGGTTTATTTCAGCTTATTCCCTTTGTCTTAAATCTTAATTGCTCTACTCGTTCTTAATGGTGTTGTTTTTTTGATAATTTAATATTTTTACTGACAATTTGTTTGCACGCCTGAAACTTGTGTTAATTTGTATCACTGCTCGCGCATATTGTAAATGAGGCCTTTGCCTCAATGTAGCTCGAGTTTGAATAAATTAAAGTTGATTGATTCAGACCCACTGTTAGTGAGAGAACATGCAGACCCATATTCAGCACATAGTTAGTCTACATCCACTTACATTTTCTGCACAGTTATTACTTTGAGAGGTTTTCTTCAGCGTCAGTATTCTATTACAAAATTGAAAGACTATTTCACCAAGATATTCTCATTGTCCTTACCAATATAAGACATCTTAAAAAGCTGAAACATTAACCCGTTATTTCTATTACCAACCTGAAATCTAAGGTGTAATCAGTGGTTTCATGTGTTTAGATGAAGTTAGTCCCTGCTCATATCAGCAGACATACAAGACGTGATGAGTTTTATTCATGTAAAAAGTCCTGTCTATACCTTACTGTACATTTTCTCTGAAACCTGTGTTGTGCCATGTTGAGGACTTTAACCACCAACAACTTTGTTGGGTCAGACAGCTCATTGTCTCAGATAACGGATACCTGGAACAAAGTCTTCTGCTCTACTGAAGATAGTGTTCACCGTAACAACAAGTCACAGAAAAACAAACACCAAGACAGAAATAAAAGCCGACTGTCGTCTTGGTCACTCTGGCTTGAACTCAATTGTCACTGACCCATTAAATAAAGAAAATAATATCATCAGTTCAGGATTTTGTAACGCAAATAATTGATTGAATAAACATCAATTCAATTTAATTAAAGCTTCTTTTTTTTTTTGGTAAAACATGTGCACGTGAAAAGACTAAAACTCACCAGGTCTGTCTTCGGCATGTCCTGGTAGTCGGATGAGTAGTATGTTGTCGTTTTCCCGAAGCCATTGTCACCAGCGACCTTTGGCGGCTGAGCGTGCTGTCGGTACGTAGCGCTCTTTGGAGTCCAACAGAACAGGGTGATGGATTCACGGACGCAGCGCTCAATGTCAATTTCTGTGCAACAAAACGGACAGGAGAGAAAGATGGAAATGCTACCTTCCAAAACTGTGAGCAAAGTCATGAACAATAGAGAAGCCCTGCCATCACTATATAATATTCTGGTGTTTAGTAGGTATAACGTGTATTTACCATCTTAGTTCAGGAGATTAGGACGCTGAAAAAACATGCTGAAGGTGGTGGGAATATCATTTGTTCTGCAGGTATTTGGTCTTAAACCAAAGCACCAAACAAATTCGAAAATTAAACAGATAATGTTGCTAAATGAAATCTCAAAGGATTACCAAAGTAGGGGAGCGTGAATGTGTACCAAATTTAATGGCAATCCATTCAGTGGCTGTCAAGACATTTCAAGTGAAACAAAACACTAAGAACAGAGGGGATTCGGCTAATCTCTAAATTCTCACTTATTACTGTCAACAGTTTACTTCAGCAAATCATTTAACTGCTGTGTGAGAGTACAAATGATGGGAAAAAAAATGAACGGATGAAGAAAATGTAATTTAGTTATAAAGCATAACCGATTATGCAAATGTAATGTGGGAGGTTTAGTTGCAGAAGTGAGCAGCTTGACCTTGGCATTTTGCTGCCATTAATAGTCTTAAGTAGTCATCCAACAGCGCCAGTGGCTCTTTAAGATAATAACTGCCCATCGTTCAGCTGCCATCCCTCATCTCAGCTCTTGTCCCAAAATAAGTTTTCAGCGCAAAGCAAGATTTCTTCTTTCCCCCTGAATGCCTCTGCAGCAGGATCCATCCTTCTCCTGCTTCTTGCATTGAGAATAGAGAGGATTAGGGAACAGGGACTCACTGGATTAGCCGAGGATTTGGGTAAATTAGGAATTCTTTCCTTCACAATCTTTCACACTGACAGCCTCTCTCTTTCACTCCGCTTTTTCATGGCTAATATGCAAGTCAGGCTAATGAGCGCTCCTTGGTATGACCTGCACCTGGCCCAGGCTCAGCTGAAATCATATAGAAGATGTATCTCCCCCCCCTCCTCTGTCCCACAGCAGCAAGTCAAGGTTAGGGGGTTGTCAGCTCTCATGGGATAGGACCGCACAAACTCGGTTACAAGGTCCATTCCAGTGAAAAACATGCTGGTGGTCTGAGATTCCTCACCGACAGGCTTGCAGGCAGTTGAGGGAAACACATTTTCCCTCCCTAGTGCAATGAACGGTGCATGCAATCACTCCTCCTGCTAAAAGAGGTAGAAATGAGGAAGAGGAGATTGATAGCAGCTTTAACAAGCCCTGGGCTCAGCTGGGCATTCCAACACAGCCAATTTCGTTAAGGGGCAATTTTTCTTTTTTGTCAGACAAAATTACATTTTAGTAATTATGTATAGGTGCTGATTGTGGGTTGCGACTTCTTGCCACAAACAGTAGAATAGCAAGATTAGCTAAGAGGCACTTAGGGGCTTTGTAGAATTGGGCTGCAATGCAGTGACAGACAAAAGTAACAACAATTGACAATTCCCTTTCTCAATAATGTAGCTCCCTAATTGTAATCCATGAAGACATTGTTAATAAAAGGTGCATCTGCCGGCATGTAGAAAGTGATTATCTATTGTCCAGAGGTTTGTCCATCAATCCTTCACACAGTAATAGTATACGTCAGTCATAATTTGTTATCAAAACCAGAGGGACTGCAGCACACTGGTGCTCTGCTCCATTTCAAAGTAGAACTAAAACATACAGTGCGTATGCATAATGTACTAATATATATGCATGCTCCAGTATTACAGTATTCCAGGGGTGACTTATATTAATGATGAGGGGACTGTATGGCCCTAAGTCATTTAGGTATCATTCTTGGCTCCTATTATACATATTCCTTCACACAGTTGATGTATGTTGCTGCTTATGCACCATCTCACACTAAAGAAATCAATCCTGGCTGACCCGATGTGTTCAGTGCCATCGTATTTGATCCTAATGAGTCCCATTTCTTAATGTTAGATATTATTCTAATCACCATTCAATGTAGAAGAGTTACAGAGGATACAACAGTATGGCCCATAATATCTACCTGCACAAACAAGCATGATTCCTATAGGAGGTGTACAAAAAAGTAACAGAAAGCCTCTGGAAATATTCTGAATGCACTGAAACTTCTCGTGGCTCGATTTGTTTGGGATATTTACCTCATCCACGAAACCGTGCTGGATCTGCAGGATGTGAATTCATGATAGCTAAACTGAAACTTAACAGAAAAAATATATATTATATATAGCTGTAAATTTAGAAAAATAGACTTGCATTAGATGTAGTTAAAAAAATAAGAGCTTCAACTTATTTTTTGATGAAGATGGTGTTGGCCATTTGAAACAGACTGTCATCTGGGTTTTATTTATTCAGATAAAACACAGCCTCTAACGACGTGCAGCTGTAGTTTATTATACATGTGAAGCTATTTTTGTTTTTGTATTTTTATTTTGTTTTTATTCTTACTTTGTATTACATCATGAAATTGTACAGAAAGCAGCCTGTCAGTCTTCGAAGGCTGTTAATTGCACACTGGCACCAGTCAGAAAAACTGTAACTGACATTATTTATTTCATTTTTGGGTCTGACATTAAAAAACACAACAAAACAAATTCTCCTTATTAATATAAGTGTAGGAACGTTGCTCCTAGTTTGACTTTCAGCACAATTTATTGGAGGGAATCTGAGATGCTTAATAAACATGGCCTCAGAGAAATATACACTGCAGCCACAATTATTTGTATTCTGTCCTCATCATTATCTCTATGCACATGTTCCAACTCCAAACCATATAAATATGAACATTCACTGGATTTAGTCATTTTCGGTTGATACATATGTGTGTAATGATTAATACCTTTTATGAAAATGTGCATAATTATTAAGAAGCTACATTATGTCTGGTTAATTGATACCCAAAAAAATGATTTAACCAACACTGAAAGGAAAAAAAAAATTCAAACCTAACCTTCAGATGGATGCAACACGAATAAACAGCTAAACTACTGAGGTGTGGACACAATCTACTGTTTTATTGCAAACAGTCAAGAGGGCTGCAAATAATGCATGGAGAGTAAAAGGCGCAAATTAAGTGCAAAAGACTTGAGAAAATTAAATGTTAAGCTACAGACGGACTCAAATCAGGCTTCAGCAAGGTGGCAGAGGGTTGCTGGGATACGCAGCTATTGTTAAGAATTGGAGCATTTTGAATAGAAGTGAAAGCAAACCCCCTGGAAGTTTCTGGAAGTTTCAAGATGTTCAATAAAGTCCACTGCATTCATGAAGGCCATGATCTTTATGCAGGATGATGCTCTGACCAATGCATCATGTATCCACTGCTTGGCTCAGTAGCAAGATGACCGACTAATGACCTGGTCCCCCTTCCTGACTTTACTGAAATGCTATTGAAACCTTGTGTGCCCTTCTCAAATGTGAGATTCATAATGAGGGATGACAACACACATTTCTGAGTAACATTTGGGAGGCTGTGGTTGCTGTTTCTGCTAGAACTGAATGTGAACGGATGAAGAAACTGCCACACTCTACTGATGGAATGCTCATGGTAAAGAAGAGCGGCTGTACTGATCACTGAATACTGTTGAAAGGCCAAAAATTATATTTATTTGCCATTTTGTGTTGCTTTCATTTGTCACATATACTGTCAAAACTGAGAATAAAAACAAGTAAGTTGGGAAAAATTCTGTTCATAATGTTGTTGTCCTAAAATTTTGCACAAGTATATATTTAAGTGAGAAGGGTAAAACTCAAATCTCCTTTGTTAAATAGTTTAAAGTTCAGTTTCATTTTGGATTGACTGAGAGCATGTGCTTTTTCAACAATAAAATGAATCCTGAGGAATACAGTTTGCCTGATAATTGTGCATAAGTAATTAAATGTCAAACAACATCACTGCAGCAGAGATGTGGCTTTACAGACGCCTGCTATGTATATCTTATATGGACAGAATAAGCAATGCAGATGTTTTAAAATTAACAAGTAGGGGTCCTCGGACCCTAATAAACACAAATTATACGCTATTGAACAAAATTAGGAAATGGCAAGCAACATTTTTTGGACACATAATAAGGAAAGAGACCCTGGAATATAATGTCACAACTGGAAATATTAATGGGAAGAGAGGACGAGGCAGACAGAGAATGAAAATGATAGACGGACTGACATCATGGCTACACATGGAACGGGCAACAGTCACAATTCAGAAAGCAAAATATTGGATTCGATGGAGAGAAATGATCGCCTACGCTGAATGACATGGCACTTGATTGATTAATTAATTGATAATTGTGCACACAGCAGATATTATCCGGGCTCCTCTTCATGTCAGTTGGTAGTAAACGGATAGGTTTTACCCTGATCATATTTGTACATTCTTTATAAAATGCTCTACAACACACTATTGGCTCAAACCTTAGCTATGAACGAAAATCTGTCATATGTCAAACTTGTCATGCCAAGACTTTGCTAGTCATGATTCTCCTTCTGCTGCTGTTCCCAAGGTGTCTCTATGTGCAGTGTTTCCATAAGCAGATTCAGCAACGCATGGTTGTTTTTCTCAGAGCTAAACGTCTATAACTAGAGCTCATCAGTTCTGTACCCATCTCGGCTCATTGAGGCAGATGCTAATGTCCCGTGAAGGCAAATGCCGCTGCATCATCAGTAAACACACAGTTCCTGTCAGCCGGAGAGCCTCTCTGGTCCATAGTGAATCAATGAAGTCTCCAAACAGGAGAGAGTTGTATAGATTACCTGAGGCTACGAGACTAAGCAAATGGGAATCACAAAATGAGATTAATAGCCAACAAATGGCAAGCTGAGATGTATTGCTGGCTGCAAGGCAAAATGTTGCAGCACAGGTAACCTGTTTCACATTCTGTTTTATTTCATACTCTGATATACTGAGAGGCAAGTTAATCAAAAAAAACCTAATTGAATACAATTCAGCAATGTCTTAGCCTTTTTTGATAGTCTACAGAGGCAAGCAGACTTATTTGTGAAGATGAATTTTATTTGTATGTGCAGTGTTGAGTTACAATTCCCAGTATATGATTCATCTGACATCGTAATTTGCGGAACTAAATGTGACTATCATTTTCTCTGAATCTAGACCTCTCCTCTTTGTTAGAATAGTGGCAACTATAGACTCCTCGGTGTTATGTGTAATAGGCTTGTCACTGAGAATTATTGTCACCAGCCCCATTTACTACCTCGAAAGAGGGAAAGAGAAGAGTGTGTGTGAATCATGTTAGAGCTACTGTCCTGCAATATTATCTTGACTGTTAACTTTTATTCTGACAGTTGCAGGCAGAAATAGACAGGGGGCAGATTTTATTCCACAACTAAATGTCAAGTCTACTTATGCATCTTTCCAAAGTTTAGCCATCTGTCTGAATCTTAGATGAAGACAAATGTATAATGCAAGGACCATTCTCGTTAACCACTGACACAGTCATCACCACTAAGTATAGGCTGTACAAGCTCAAATTGACACAAATCATAATGATGTGTACCTGCCATGAATGGTACAAAGTGGGAAATGATGAGCTCATTCAAAAGCAGGTTTAGACAATCACTAAACTGTAAATTGCTCGGTGTGAAATTGCAACTGCCGATTTGTAATGTGAGTACAGTTCTAAAATGTCTGCTGAATAAAATCTGTAATTCTTTCCTGGAGGGCTTTACATGCAAATTAAAATCAGCTATGTCCCACATTTTTTGAAAATAGTTGTAAAAGAATCGATCTGAAGAACATTCTCTGTGATTTGTTCTTTTGTGTGTGCTACGCAGAGAGAAAGCTGGATCCTATTTTTCTTCTTTTATTATGTCCAGCCAGCAGCAGGGTATGCTTTTCTGGCTCCACACATGCAGTTCCTGTAGTTACAAACATGTGACGCATGTGGAGTCGGCTCTGAAACAAATGAATGGGAGCTTCAGTTGTATGAGGACATCAATTCTGCACGCCTGATGGCAGAAGGAGCAGGTGCAGACCACAAATCACAGGATATCTCCCATAACTCACTGTGTGAGTGTGTGTGTATGTTCATAAACATGAATGTGGTGAGGCAGAGCACACACTGACCTTCACAAGCATTCCTCCAGCACAGGCTGACAAGCACTATTAAAAACCTAAATAACTTACTCATACAATAATGCTAAACCTATGTTTGCTTACAAGTCCTGTGCATTGCAACTCATACACAGCAAGTCAATTGATGATGTGCTCATTCAAAAATCTTTACCATTTAGTCGTTAAAAAAGGAAAATAAGTGCTATCAAATATACGATAATCACTGTATTTGTAAAAACATTTTGCCAAAAATAATGTGTGATAATTTCAACAAGTTGTCTCATAGGTTTTGCCATAGCAGTGAAACACAACAGATCTGATTTGGAACGAGTCTGATTATAAATTGTACCTTAAGCAAGTCTTAAGCAATCACAGCTCTCCCAACATCTTTTTTAAAGACAGTCACTGTCATCGCTCACAATCTCTTGTAAGCTCTTTGTTACTATATTTCAAAAGTTTGTCATGAAAAACATCTTTTGGTGTGGCAACAGTGATTTATCATACGCAAACACTGACTTGTAATTTATCGGCTTACACACTAGGATGCACAGTGTGTCCCGTAACCTGTATTAAAAACACTGGCCTGTAGTCGGGGTTCACTGTGGTCAACTTTGTTAACCTATTGATTTATTGTGAAGCACTGTACAGACCTTCAAACACTTGGTATGATTCATAAATGTTAAAAACTCAATTTTCCATTCTGTGCAGCCTGGATTGTGAATGCATGACAGCTTCAATAACTCTGGAATCCTTGTACAATTTATTTGGTTTGCAGCACCTGATAAGTCCAGTTACTTACTACAAAGCACTGCTTTGAGCTAAATGCTAATATGCTCACAGTGCTGACATGTTGAGGCATTATATTTACCATGGTCACTCACCACCTTAGTTTTTGCATGCCAGCATGCTAACATCTGATAATTGCTCCTAAGACCAGGCACAGTTAAGGCTGATGGGAACCAGCATACATGTGTGGCAAGGAAAGCCCAATAAGCCCATAATAGTAACACCCCTGTTATCTTAGACATGATAAATACTGTGTTGAACCGGCTGGTACTGGATTTAGAAATCTGTGTTTATAACAAGTTACATGAAACTGTCTTGAGTGGAGACCAAAACATGGCTGGAAGCTTAAGTAAACAACTCCTGTTTGAGGTCATTCTGCAGCCCAGAATTCATTCCTAATATAGTTTAGAGTAAGAGCCAGATACTACAGTGTAACTACCCAGGTATACACAAGCTGCAATAATGAGGCTGGCAGTGATCTACAGAAACAAGCTGGCAGAAGCAGCCACTCGCAGGGAATCTTGCCAGAGAAGCTGACTGCAGCTCTCGGCCAACATATTTTACCTTTATATGGAGAACTGGATCTCCTTTTGCCTTCTGCCTCAATCACATGAATCTGTTGGACATGGGCAGTAAAACACAGTGAAGTATGGCAGCACTGAAGTTAGGCAGAAGGGGAGGCTTAGTTTACAGAGTGCTCCAGCGTCCCTTTTGGACAAATCGTCCCCGTCTCTTTTGGTTTTAAAATCCCAATGTCATTCTGCCTTTCAGCAAGAAAAAAAAGGGCTAAGCAGCATTTGGAAACAGAGTTTTAAAGGAAATTGTTTGAGCTATCCCCCAGGCGGAGGTACGTTCAGAAGACATACATTATAAATGCCACTCTCGGACTTTATGTCACTGATACTTTGCTGAAGTAATCGCTTTGTGCATGTGTAAAGGAGAAGTAAAGTGGGTACATATTAAAAGACACTGTTGAGAGTCTTCGTGGTGTGGCATATACAGTCAACAACAACAGAAAAATCCCAGATGTACTGTTGAAGTGTCTGCCTGCACTTTGCTTGAAAACTCCGATGTGGAGGGTATTTGTTAAAAGGACTTGATGGATTCATATAACCTACAGAGTTAATGAAGTTAATAATAGAACATTTCTATCAACTCCGTATAAATAGAATCATCCCATCCTTGATTTGTCAGCCTCCCTCCTGTGTCTTACTTAAGAAAAGAAGAAGAAGTGCTAATCTTCTCTATAATGTATTAAAATCTGCAGGGATTAGCAATCACACTGCAGTGTTAAAAGACTACGTTTCAGCATTTGCCACCCCACCTCCTATTTCTGAACTACAGTAACATGACACTTAAGTCGCATAATGACCCACTAAATAAACCACAATTTGTAATGTTCCTCATCTTTTATAATGACTGTAGGGGAAAAAGACAGATGCAGCCTTGTCAAATGTGACATGTCTTATAGTACACTGGATTATACCCATTTCCTATTCCCTCCCTCCATCCATTTTCTTTGCTTATCTCGGGTCGGGTCGCAGTAACCTGCGGTATTCCTATCTTTTTCTTTTCTGTTAGGACCATTTCCTACCATGACACCATCACCCTGCGTGAGAGCATTTTCTAGGACTGATCTCTTTGTATTAGCAAAGCAGGTAGTTGCCTCAGGCAGCTTTCAACTCTCACACTCATATGCGAACCCTTGGTTTATCCGTTTGTGTCCATCTCAGTTTCTTGCATCACTAGTCCTGCATTAGTGCAACTTCCATCTCCTGGTCATGCTAATTTAATGATATTGTACCGGAGAGGCTGAATAGTAAGTCTAAAGTTCTGAATGAAGATGATGTAAATGCTGACAATTCCCAGGGTGCAGTGATTGACTGTTCAACGGAGTGCAGAGCTGCCAGCTTTGAGGATATCATTAACTCAGACACATCAGCGCACATTAGTACTCTGAGGAACAAAACACCTCCCACTAATGCCAGTTGCTGATACAGATGGACAGCCCTTAACTCAGGTTTAGAAAAGGCAGAAAAAGTGCTTTGTGATTTTATTTACTACTGCAGGGATCTTAAAGCTTATCGCATACAGAAAATGGTAATAAATACTGTAAGACTCTTGTTAATTCTCAAGCAACATTCAGTGTTGCATGAGTATAGAATGGAGCAGAAAAAGGAGATAATCAAAAGACAGTGTACATAAACAGACGTGCATACCAGATGATATTCTCACCTGGCAGATCAGAGAAGAGTAAGATGCATTCATTGAAGCCATTAGCCAAGAGACGGTCCCTGAGCTGCTGCAATATGGCCACGCCGATACAGAAGGGGAACGAGGAGTTACCCAGCAGCAGTGTATCCCACAGGTGGAATATCTTGTGCAGTGGAAAAACATCTGTATGGTGGGTGCAGAAATAAACACAACAAAAGCAAGATTTTACAAAATGACTGCATTGAAGAGCCCCTGAAAACAAATCCCTCCAGAGATACACAATGGGATCCTGCAAAAAGGGACAATGGCATGCAACATGAACACAGTGAGAAATGGGGTATCAGGTTGTGTATAATGAACATAATTTGCATGTGCATAGCACATTTACTTAACATGGCTCTATAGCTCTAAAATGGGAAGCTCACTAAGCAAAACTGTGCATTGGCAAGGATGCCTGGAAGGATATTTGATGTGGGGGAGGCAGCCGGGAAAATGTTTTTAGGTGGGTGTTGTTGTGGAAAAATGACAGGGAGAACATCAGGGGGCTGAAGAGCTTTTGAGCAAGAAACCTGCGCAGGTTATTTCAAGCTAAATAAAACCCCATCCTGATAATGTGTCCCAGTGCAGCTATTATTTTACTCATATTACTTTCTGGATTCTAAAATTTAAGGTTTCCCCTCAGTTGAGATTTATGCACAAGAACCAGTAAGGTCCACCTGTTTATATCATCCCAGGGTTTCCTAAGGTGGATGCTAGTCAGCAGACATGTGTGTGGGCAGAGTGTGACTGTGGTGAGGCTGGCTGAGAGAGCAAGAGTGCTAAGGAAATGCCTGGGAGGGTCTGCACCACATTAGCAGTCAGCTGAGTAGACTGGTGCATGTGAGTGACAGGCAGTGTGTCTGTGTGTGAATGGAAGATGACCCTCCAACCTTGTCTCATATTGGATTGGGGACATTAGCAGTCAGAAGGGCACACCTCCTGAATACTGGACTCCCACACTTCCTCAGGGGGGAGGACAAGGGGTAAAAGGGTCACAATTCACACTCTTCACCCCAGGAGTGGTCTCTGTGTGAGCGCATACCCGTGTGTGTTTAACTGAAGAAAGAAATACCTCGCCGCAAAGCGCAGGGTTCAGCTAGATCAATGAATCAAGTGCACCCAGACCCATTTGGCTGCAATTAATGTAAATCACAGGTTGCATTGTGTCTGCGAGAGAACGATTTACAGTAAATTCATATAGAGAAGGCAAGGAGTCATTCAAACAGCATGATGGGGCTGCCTAGAAGGTTAATGGAATATAATTTAATTTATAACAATGATGTGTGGCCCCTGTCCCTAACCATGCTCATACTTTAGAGAATTACCTTCACCATGGACAGATAAAAGCACAGTGCTGCTATCAATTGCTAAACTTCATGCTGAGAGCATACACACACAAAAAAAAAAACTTCTATGTACCTATGATTCAAAACAGAAGGTTAAAAGAACTCACCGTGATGCTACTAATTGAAATCAAGTTTGCTCTGAAAACAAGGACACCTGCTAAAATGTGCCCAGACTGGCATCATTATAATTTTTTTGCATTCAGGTTGAGTGCAAAGTGCTGGAAACCATTTGTTTATACTGAGACTCTTTTTTTCTTTTTCACAGCATTCTCTGGAACTATATGCAGTTGCCAGACTCCAAAAAGATGCCAAAAAGTATTTGGTTATGCAAAATTAGATCTACAAAAACCAACTCATTTCCATTAAATAATATATTGTATTTTTTGACAAATCGGTTTCACAACTAACGTTAGAATAATGATTAAATCCTCAGCAGTTTCTACATGTGACTTATCTGTGAAATATCTAGATATCTAAAATTGAACAATCATTTCACACATATGACCTAGTAAATGAGGACATCCAGTTAAGTGACATCCAAAGGTGGCATTTTCCTTCCCTGTGCTTGCAGGAGGATGACAAAACATTATAAATACTTTATATCATCACGCTGTCCAATTTAAAAACATCAGAAACTACACTCTTGAGAGATGACTTACCATTTTTCAGCACTCATAAAAAAGCTTTTAGATTTCTGCAGAGGTTGAACATTGCAGGGTAATTAGCTAACAGAATATATTTGAGAGGTCCCCATTGGATATTTTATCCATCGCCAGCAGTAGATGTATGGAT
Source organism: Stegastes partitus (assembly GCF_000690725.1). Taxonomy (NCBI): domain Eukaryota; kingdom Metazoa; phylum Chordata; class Actinopteri; family Pomacentridae; genus Stegastes; species Stegastes partitus. The sequence continues at coordinate 1,163,641 of NW_007577742.1, forward strand.
CTTATAGTGAACAGTTCTGCCAATAAGACCTTAAAAGCTCCTCCAACAATTTTTCCAACATTTTTTTATTTATCTAAAAGCTCATGTTTATAGTGCTTCCTGCATCTATTGGTCCTGTTGAAAATGTAATAATGATTATAAGAAGGAAAAGATATTGAGGTAGGATGTCAAATACAGCTTTCAAACCAGAGCACAAGATAATCAAAGTAAGCTGTTTATAAATATAGGCATAACACGTTAATAAAAAAAAATAATAATAAAAATAACGCCCTCCTCAAGGTTTTCCTGCGAGAGACGCAAGCTTGCCGATAACTGTTGATGCATTTTTATAATGTATTAAATCCATATTCATTAAAGGCTTTTTATTTTTACCATTCCAGAGTTGAGCGCTTGGAATTGATTTTGTTTGCTACATCCCACCCATAGACCCTGACGGATTGTTTCCTCCTGTATTGTTTACTCTTAAATATCACCTAAAACATCTTTTCATGAGCTTCAGGTTGGAATACATTAATCTTGCATCCTTAGCTGACTGTAAAATCGTGCAATGCAATCTATAATGGTTGCGATAGCTATATGATAGTAAACATCCTCTATGGTTTGTATACAGAGTTTCATAAAATATATAGAGTACAACCGAATGTTCGAAATCTTATTCTCCAAATTGATCGTCACTCTTTAGAACTGCAGCTGTCACTTTGGATTATTATTCGTGATGCATGCAAGCAGTATTCTGTTTATTTTAACTGCTTGACACTTATTGGATATTCAATTTATTTTATAATTTAATCAGATTTTTTATTTTATTTCCAAGTAATCACACTTTTTCAAAGCGTTAGAAGTCCCACAGATGTACTTAGGGTCATTCCCTGTCTGCTTCTACAGATACTCCATTGCAAATTCAACTCAGCAAGACAAGCGAACCTCAGTTGTAAACTGTCCAAACTGTCATGGATCAGGCTATAAATCAACTAAGCAAATTCCAACCCCTGATGTAGAATGTACAATTGAAAGCTCTGGATAAATCTAGCAGGATTTAACACTTTGTCCAAATATTTGATGTTCGAGGGTATTTTCATCTTTTCCCCACGTGGAGAAAAAGCAATGCACTGAGCAGGTGTCTTTTCAGCCCAGTGCTGGGATTTTTTTTTTCCTTCAATTTATTCAGATAAATACAAAGTAAACACAAATGTGCAACTGAAAATCTCAGATAGCGTAGCACTGAGCAGCCGAGTCCTTTCCGTTCAGGACTGGAATTAATTAGCAGCTGTAATAAAGGTCACCATGGGGGAAAAAATAACACAAAAACCTTCAGAACTTGTCCATACTGGAGCCAGTGACCTTTTCAGTCTCTTTCATTGATACTCTAATTGAAGCAGTTTGAAAACACCCTCTGAAAGTTTTTTGGATTATGCCACATCATGTCGACATCGTGAGGACAAAAAAGGGAAACAATACTTACGGGTAAACATAGTCAGGAACCAGGGGATTGCATAAAGCTGTGTGGAAGGAAGAAAACACAAAAAGGACAAAATAAAATAAGACACACTATGAGTAGATTGATGATATAGCATTCATTTGAGTGTAATATTCAATAAGTTAAAATAAAGTGAGCACGGCTGTAATGAAATGAATGAACTGTTTTTTATTGGAGACATTTCAGTCTTTAAGAAAAGCAGCACACATGGCTGCACATTTCTACAGCCTCTGAGGAAAAGAAACAGCAATAAAGAGCAAACTGCTGAGTTTGGTTATTAGCCAATGGGGAGAAAGTTAACAATGAGTCTCACTATACCAATCTTGTTATCCCTCTTTCTCTCACTTCCTTCACTCTCTGCAGTCTGCACTTCCCCTCGAGGAAATGCATGAAATTGAAATGAAAGAACGCATACTAACACACAAACATTTCACCATTAACCAACTGCTCTAACACCTGCCATTTGCTGGCCACTGTCGCCGGGGCTCTGTAATATTCAGCAGCGAAAGGTCTGGAGAAGGAACACTGGAGCTTATCTCAGCCAGTTAATTGATGGCTAATTGCGAGGGAGCTGGTGACTGTTCAGTGGACCTCTCGTGTGCCCGAGAGTGATGAGCTGGAGAGAGAGCCACTGCACTCCAAGTCTCATCCTCAGTCACAACAGCAGCAGGACTGCGAGTCTGTCCAGATTGGATTAGTGTAGGTGTAAATGGCAGACCCAGGAGAGGAGATGTGGCCAAATTGAAAGTGGCCTGAATTAAACCACTGGCTACATGCAATCTGACTCTCTGCCTATAGCATTACTGGAGCACAGTCCTTGAATGCCCAATGTTTCCAAAGATTACTTGTGGTTTTTGCGTGCTTGCCCAAGATTTTTTTTTTTTTTTTAATGTATTAAGCAAGCAATGTTTTGGTGTGCATATTTGAGGAACCAAATCCTCTCATACTGCAGTGACATTTGGCCCTTTAGGGCCAATGGATTGATTGCCTCAGTGAAACAACAGTTCAGAGTCCTCTGTGAAGTTCACAAAGGAAAAAGGAAAGGGATTTATAGTCTGTAAAGTCTAATTGCTGGGATTGACATCAAGTATGAAAGCTGTATCAACAAAGACTGTTCCAGTGTTATCCTGGCCTGACAATGAAAACAGGCATACAAAGTCTCCTTTGAAAGGCAAGTCAGTGCTGGTAATGCTGGTACATGCAAGTCAGCATTCATAATTCAGTTCAGTTCAGTTCTATTTATATAACACCAATTCACAACATAAGCCATCTCAGGGCACCTCGCAGAGTAAAGTCAAGACCTTACAATATTAACAGAGACAGAAAAGCAACCATTCCCTTAAAGCAGACACTTGGCGACAGTGGGGAGAAAAAAATCCCAAGCATGCCTTTCTTTGAAAAGCTAAGTCTGAACAACATAGCAGCCAGAAATCTGAAAGAATCCCAACAGGACATCTGTTCAAGATGTGTCTTTGTTTAAAAAATAGCACCAACACCTACATGCAACAATTCTTTTTTTCCTACATGCTTTCACTTCTGACAGACAATCAACAAGCACAGTTTGGTGCTTCACTAGCACCACTTTAGAGCTGCAGCATCAGAAACTGAAGATAAGGAGGCTTAAATCCTTGACTCCTCGGTGTTAAAGACCCCACTTTTCATTGGGTAATGTCTCAGAGGCCGGTCCACAGATGACACACATTTATCAGCACACCAACTGAAACCCTGGAGAGACAGTGGAGACTTTAACCTTGTCACTGTCTGAGCAGAGCTATAAGAAGGAAAGCGAAGGGCAGGAAGAGGTGGCACAAAGTAAGAGAAATAAGGTAAGCCTGGCAGAGGACAATCATTAAGTGTGCCTGGCAGACATTAGTCGCTGTATAAATCATCAGCAGTGGACTATGGGGAAAACTTGACCCTGACCAATTCTGGAAAAGCGGATGTGAAACAAAAAAAAAATGCCACTGACAATGAAAAGATATACATAGCAATGTATGGATGGTCATTTCCTTTGCCCCTGGCATGGAACATGAAACTGAATATAATTTCTTACTATCTCTGACTCCCCATTAAAGATAAACTTGCAATAAAAGGCAAATGTTGCTGTGCTAGTATGTCCTGCACTGCTGCCTATTGTCATCAGTCTGTCAGGACACTTGCACTCTCTGTAACTTACATCTGGGATGAAGCCAATCTCATTTAGATGGTTGCTTAGCTCTGGGTCATGGAAGGCAATCATTTGAGAGAAGACAGTCAAGTACTCTGAAACAAAAAGCGAAAGGGCAAAAGGTCAATGTAAAATCTATTGTGTAGTTTTTGCACTGAAATCAAAGAGAGCAGGCTTCACCAAACAAGACTTTGTAGTAATCAATAGAGAATGCAAGAGGTACCTCAAAATACAGAAACAAACAGAAACCTAACAAATAAATGCTTGCATCTAGTAAATCAGGCATCACGTAATGAGACTATCTGTTATCTTATGTCACAGATTCTGTGGGGGAGAGCGGCAAATTTAAGACCCTTTTTTTCATTTTCTGTGTTTGGAATGATCAAAAAGAGGCAGAAAACAAAAATGTTGTGCGTAAACCACCAATCGACTGCACAACCTTGGAAACTAACTTTTGTATGTGTTGAATGAAAAGTCAAGCTGCGTAAAGCCATGCTACTGCCATTCTTCACACTGTAAGTCAACAAAAGAGCTCTGACCAGACAGATAAACATTAGCCAGTTCTCCAGGGCATCTAGCAGTGGAAAGAAATGATAATAGTCACATTCCCTACAGAGTTCAAGAGGTGTATGGTGCAGCTGTTTATCAGTCACGTAGGAATTGCTTGTGACATTTCTCTGCAGGCATTTGCAGTTTCATTTGTTTCCCTATCTCTAAATGATGTGGCTCAGCTGCAAACTCCATTAAGACAGACTGAAATTAGTTTTCACAGCTTAGGAGCAACATGGAGCCAAAATTTAATCAACATTGAGCTGACGGCCTGATGCTTGGTGCCAGCTGATGATAATTTGTTTTTGAACTTAACTGAATGGTCTGACCATGTTTAATACTTATTACTTAACTTGCAGCGACGGTTAAGAATATGAGCTCAGCAGCACTGGATGGTTGAAGTGGAAACGAGTAAATTAGAAAAGTGAAGCGGAGGGTGTAATTTATATCACAATCAGGAGAAACATAAACGATCAGACGACTGTATCAGTAACTTCTGCAGAAAATGTTTACTCTGGTAAAGCTCACCTTGGATGACATGAGAGTTGTCCTTTAGGAAGAAGTTGTACAGGTACTTTGGGATGAAGGCAGACATGCAGGCATATGCCAATGCTGCGAGGAGAATGACATAAAGATGAAAGAGAGCAGAAAGAAACACAAAGTAGAGATAAAAACCACTCAGCAGTGATAAAAGTAAATTATTCATTTAGTTGAAATTCAAGTCCCTACCTTCATTGTTGAAATTCAAATACAGGAATGGGGCACAAAGCGAGTCCAAACCTGAAATAAATATAAAACCAGAACAGTTCATTATACAAATTTGTTGTAGGGTAACGCTGCTGTAACTAAAACGTGACATGACCACCATCTAGTGTCCAGCTCCGCATAGCACAACAGTGAATCAAACAAAATGAAGCGAGAGAAGAACACAAAAAAAAAAAAAACACCTGAGGAAAAAAAAAAAAAAAAAAACACCTGAGGAAAACGAACCAAAATAGACTTAAGAAAAAAACGACTGAGTGGAAGAGGTTGACTTGGAAGTGACTGACCCTGCCAGTAGACCAGATCGGGGTGAGAGACCACCCAGGCCTTCAACACACGCCTGAACTTGATGTGGCCCTGAGGAGACGAGAGCAGCTCATCGTACTGGTGGCAACGTGGGATGTCCACCTCAATCTGTAAATAATTAAAATAATAAATAAATAATAAAGTAAAATTCAATGAAAATATACAGGTGGGCGACAAGTTAAAGGAAAAACATAAACCCTTGATGCCAAGAGTTCAGAGACTCAGAGAATCAAGGTGCACTGAAGCTGTTCTAACACTTCACTTAGACATTTTTATGTTGGTTTTTCCTTTATCTGTCACACATCTGTATAAATTGATGCAATATTTTGCTTTGATGTATTTTTAAACAGCTGTCTACCTGTCTGTCAGTTGGTATGGGTGTATCTTTGTCTATGCTCTCATATTTAGCTTGAATGTCACCCTGTGGAATAAAAAAAGAAAGTGATGCCATGAACAAAGTGAAAATTGCACCTTTTCCTATGACAGAATGTCAGTTTATTTTGTACCTCAATGCCAAGTAGTGCAGCCCACGCCAGTCCTCGAACAAGAGGAGGAATATCCACTCGAGCCTCTTTCCACACCAGGTTCTTCTTGTAAGGATAGGCCTGAAGACAAAGCAGAGCATACATCACCCAGTTTTAATCCAACAATAGTGTGTTAAATAATAATTATGGCAAAGGAGGCAGGGAATAATATTCGAGTGGAAACAATCACTTATAGGCACTTGTTTTAACTGGTAAATACACACTTGTGAGGAGCATCCCGTGTGCAGGGTGTGTCCTTGTGTGTGTGTGTGTGTGTGACTGGAAGTGAGTGCACGTGTTTGTGTGTGCGTATGAATTTGTATGGAGCCCAGACCTTGAGCAGCCTGTCAAAGAGGATGATGCGGATGAGCTGGTACTCGGTGTCTCTCTCGCGGATGATGAGTGGCAGCGTGACGGTGGCCGACAGCTCATTGCTGCTGTTGGACTGGGGCAGACTTGACTGTCTGAAGGAGGGAGAAGTAAAGGCAATATGACATTACCCAGGCCAAAATAAATGATGGGGTGATGTGAAAAATAGTGACAGGGGAGGAGAGGATGACAGCACTAAGTTCAGGATGGAGAGTGCTTACTCGTCTTCCAGTAGAGGGTAATAGGCTTCTCCAGCGACATCCTTCAGCCTCTGGAAAAAAAAAAAAAAGAAACCACTTATTCTCAAAACCTTATGTGACACACAGGTGTTATGAAAATGCTTTTTGACACCAGTTACAACACAGCAAAACAGTGAAACTATTTACACATGTGTGTTTGTCACCAGTGTGAATCCACCGTGTTCAAAACGGGGACTGTTTCACAAAATTAAACAATACGCTGAAATAAATGATTAACTCCTGCAATGCACAAACAGTTATCAATTAAAAAATGTAAAAATGAGTGAGTGCAGTGTAATGATGCAGTGCTGCTGAAGGAAAAAGTGAAGACAACTGCAAACAAGCGCAGTAATTTGCATGCAAAGCTGTACACATTTACACAGTACGGTTAAAGTCTGCTGATGTGAGAGTTGTCTTACATTTCTGAGCTGGCACAGAGACAGTGTCACAGTTGTGTCATCGAGCAAGAAGCTGCGATCCCTGCCCTGGCCAAATGACTCCCCATCCTCCAAGACAAAGCTAGAAAGAAGAGCCAGTAACAGAGGCGGATGCAAAAAAAGTTTAGTAAGTCTTTAAATGACCAAAAACTAGCAAAAATCTGAAGCGATATTTGGGTGTGGTGTACTTTGGCAGTGTGCAGATTGGAGGTTTGGACTGAATGATTTCCTTGTTGGTGAGCTCCTTCTCCAGGTCTCCGCCCGCCAGGCACCACAAATGGTACACTTCATCTATGGCTCGTTCCGACAAGTAGTCTTCATCGTCATCTGATATCACACACACAAAATATTAATACTTCCTGACAGACACAGCTGCCACTACAACATATGTACGTGGATGACTGTTGACTAGCAAGTGGAATTAACAATACATGACAATGAGATGTTTTACTTCTAAGGAAGTGAAATGCTGTTTGGATAAAATTACACTTATAAAATTTGTATTTGTGACTGTATCAGGCCCATAACAGGTAAAAAAAAAATAGATTATATCTAATAAAATCTGCAAATCCGAAACTAGAGCGCATAGAAAAAACTTTCCACTGTCAACATGCTCTTTAATGTGGAACTCGACATTGTGAACAGAAGAGGGTTTTGGAATTAAACACAGGATTTTATCTGAAACAGATGGTAAAAAATGAAAAAGTCATCCTTATCCACAAAAAAATACAACTTTTACATATAGTCATGTGTATTTTCAGGCAGGCTTTACATACAGTATGTTTCATTCGATTTATAAAAAGGGACTAATTACACTATGCAGTTTCTGTAAATAAAAGGTAGAAGCAAATCTACTAGAATGTCAATGAGACTGCAGTGAGGAATTAACAGTTATTAAAATGTGATGCACTCATCTTTTAGCCAGGGTTTTTTTTGCTTAGAAAGACAGACTGTACAGTGAAAGACTGAAAAGGCTGATTAGATAAAATGTCATTTGAGCTATTAAAAGTAAAATTACTTTTATAGATTCTTATAAAATTAGTAAGAAGCTCGAGCCAATCTTTTGACATTAACTACTATGCCTCTATTACCAATTCTGATCCCAGCATGTTTAATTACAGCTGCTTCAAGAGAGACAGTTAGTCTTCAAGACAGTGTATTTTTGAGGTTTTTAGCCAATAGGAAAACAGGTTTGACATGTGGTTTGTGTTTATGTTGCGGACTGTATGCCAGTGTCTGTGTGATCTGCATATTCATTTGTGTGTAGCTGCTGAAGACCTTTGCAAAGGTCACTGATGTCATCTGGGAGCTCCAGATGTGCGCAGCGCAGGGAGGAGGAGAACAGGCTCACGGGCTTTTGGAAGGGCGTATAGTGACAGGAGATGCCATCAAACACAGGATCTCCCAGCAGCTCTGCAGGGGTTGGCCTGATGTAGAGACGGCAAAGACATGATGGTCATAACGGCAAAATATCCACAAGCAGTTAACTGTAATTTTAAAAACTATAATAAACATTTACTAATATATGTATAAAGCCATAAAAGTTGTTTTTAATGCAGTGTTAGCTAACAGCCTCCATTTGTTTATTTTAGTATAATTTCATGACTTTGTTATAACATGATGGATCCTCTCTGACATACATTTTTAGAAATTAAATGGCAAATGCCCTCTAACAGGATGTGATATATAACGGAAACTGTATTTACCTTTTAGATGGAAGAAAGGTCAAACATTTCCTTAATAACTCAAGAACATTCTCAGGCAGTTCCTGTAAATATTAGACAAATATTTATTATTATTATAATCATTACTTTTATGCATGCAATAATTCCACACAGCCAAGAAATGCCAGGAAGTGTTTACAAATTAAATGTGTGTAATTAAATACA
>NW_007577742.1:1174859-1254225 GCF_000690725.1 Stegastes partitus
ACAACAACTGGTCCGTCATGTATGAAAATTCAATGAAGAATTATTATGGTAATTTCACCTGGCTGGTTTTCCTTGTTTCTGGAAATCACTTAAACTCTTCTCGTAGTGTTCAGCAACAACAATCAGTCGTTCTGTAGAACAAGAGGAAGAAAAACACAAAAACATGTGCAATGAATTATCAAAATTACTAACACAGCTTGTCCTAATCATCAATCTATCAAGAATGAAAGGTTATGGTTCGTGCTCTTTTACTTTCAGAAATGTATTATGTCAAGAAACAAAAACAATGTATTGTGTTTTTAACACCTGTATGGCACACAGTCATAAAGTCCAAAACAATTGCCCTGAAACAAATTGTTCCTCTGTGAAGGTTTTTAACACTGTCTCTGTTATTTTTCTCATTTTTCCAGACTCACCATAGTTATGCAAATGTCACCCAGCTCTATCTAGCCCTCTCACCGAATGACTCTGGTCATATAGACCAGCTTTGTCTCTAGAGGGAGTAAACAGCTGGATGCAACAAAACTTCCTTCAACTAAATAGAGACATGACTGCAATAATTCATTTTTTATCAATAAAGAAGAAAGGCTGATGCTCAGTGTTTACCTTTAGTCCAGGGGACTAAGAACTAACACCCAGGTCAAAAATCTTGGTGTAATCGTTGATGAGGATCTAAATCTTAGCAGTCACATCAAAACTGTAACTAAATCCTCATCATGGCATCTTAAAAAGATGGTCAAAATGAGAAACTTTGTGTCCAAGCATGATTTAGAAACATACAGTCATGCTTTTAGCAAAATCAACAATCAGACTTTTGCACTGAATAAAAATGTCGCTGCTAAAATACTGAGAAACACCAAGAAGAGAGAACGCATTACTCCGATTCTTAGATCCCTACACTGGCTTTTAGTTAAATATAGAACTGAATTATTATTATTGTCCATAAGTCTCTGAATGGTCTGGGCCCAACATATATCTAAGATATGTTTGCTGAGTAAAACCTAGAAAGTCTCTTAGATCTGCAGACACTGGTGGGTTCAGACCAGACAAGGTGAACTTCTGTTAGTCATTATGCTGCCTGCTGCTGGAAGCAACTCGCCTTGGAGGTATGATTAGCCTTAACTGTGATCATTTTTAAAAGTAGGGTAAAGACTGTTTTTATTTTCACTTCTTTTAATTAATCAGTTTAATTTATAAAGCCTAGTCTAAATTGACGATACTTTTATTACACTTCTCTGCACTTTCATTCATTAAATATCTTTTTTTTTATTTTATTTTACATGCTTTTTTCCTGTCTTCTGTCTTTTTCTACTGTTTTCATCAACTAAAATCTGTGCGCACTTTCTTCATCTTGTCTCTACTGCATTTTATTTATTTTATTTATTTCATTTTTTTTTTTTAATTTTAAAAGTTTGATAACAACAGAAAATGAAATAATACTTGATAAACAAACCAAATTAAATCTTACCAGCTGCAAGTACAAGATATACGCTACAATAACATCTCCGATAGGGTGCAAAACAGGAAGTCATACCATGTTTCCCTCTTGAAATGTCCACATACTGGCAGAGTCTGGGGTGAGTGATGGTCTTGAGGATCTGGAAACGTCCCAGGATCTTGATGGAGTTGGGGGTTAGAGGAAGGCCATTGCTACCACAGACATCATGTGGGAGAGCTGAGGCAAAGAAGGTGAAAGCTCCCAGCTGGGCATCTTTAAGGGGCCTCATTGTGCTACTGGCATGAAGTACAGACAATGGGACATAATACGATATGTGAATAATATGTGAAAACATAAAAAACTGAATAAACATTTTGATCATCAGCAATGCATTGTATGATACATTAACAACCGATTTTTTTATTTGTCATTCACTGTACAACAAAAACTGACTGTCATTAGAGCAAACAGCTTAACACTGACATTATATTTGCAACACATTTACACCATATATTACAGTAATTTCATAAACAATAGACAATGAGAGTGTGTATTGCTGCTGCAAGTTAATTCTGTGTGAATGGAGCGAAATTATAAAAACAATCGGCCCGAATAGGAAGCCAAAGATAAAATATGAATTACCTCAAACAAACGTGTCTTCTCACGCTTAATGCGGAGGCTGCATGCTCATGTCGACAGAATGGACCTGAAATTCTTCTTAATAAAATATTTTTTGAAATGAACGTTTCCTGTCTCTGCGATGTGATGGGAACAGCTGAGTGAACGTGACCGGTGACGTATTTTTTGTGCGGCGAAGTAGTGTCGAGGGGACAGTTTCTAACAACAAAACAATGGCTGTGGAATCTGAATGAATCAGTAAAATTTTTAATCGCGCACAAAGCTGTTCTTGAACCGAGTTTTTGCTTTTTTTGACGAGTTAGTTTCTCATCCTAAAAATATATATACAGGCAATTTCCATGGACGCCTAAAAGTATTGGATCTATAGAACATGTGGCTAACAAAGGCACACGCAACACAGGTGCCTGCGTCACACCCGGATACTGCTGCGATCGAACCACTGGGTCCTAAATGATCCTGTCCGCGGCTAACTGCTAGCCGCCTGTCAGCTAGCTGCAGCTGTCAAGCCCCCAGCTGTCCCTGAAACGTGTTGGGGTTGCTGCTCAGAGTCCATGTAAGTTTCTAAAAGCTCTGTCTTATATCTCACTGCTTAAACTAACTGTGGCTTTATTACAATCGTAAGCTGTCGATAACGTCTAACCGGCAGGCATTAGCATGTAGCTTAGCAGTGCTACCTACACTCGAGCTAGCACAAAGTCAGGTTGATTCCTTGTTCCAGTGTCACGTTAGTTGAGGAACGTAGACGTGAACGAGTGTTACAGATTTGTGGCACCTTGTAGGGAAATGCTGCTGTAGTGCAAATGAATAGCAGTCCAGCTCAAGCCCTAACCTTAACCTACAATGGCTTAGCAGCAAATATATATAGGTTTGCATAAATCGAAAGAACACCGGCTCAGAGCTGACTGAACAACCTGACGCAACGTTAACTAATATTGAGTCAATATCACTATATTGAACCATCCATTACACAGGAAGTTTTAACACTGGGATTAACGTTACTTAAAAAATTATTCGCAAGTTAGTCTATCATTTGATCTCTGTGTTATTGTGTAACTAATTATACCCAACAGGTAATATTTACTGTACTAATATGCATTGATGCAAAATAACTAAGTACATGTATTCAATACTACATATAAATCCAGTTTTCATGTACTTTACTTGAGTATTTCCTTTTTATGCAGCTTTGTACTAATACTGCGACATTTCAGAGGGAAAAAGTATTCTTTAACACATTAGATCATAAACTTTCAGAAACAATACACAAACAGAGATGAAATGTTGTTGTCTTTTGGCATCTAACAAATAGTGGTGTGTCATCAGGGTCACTTTTCAAATGTCTATGAGTTGTTAACAGATCCAGCAGATTTTTTTTCCCCTTTAAACATACCGATGATTTTATTGTGAAATCAGACATAATGACAACATTATAACAAGCTTTTAAAATACAACAAATTGTTAAAGAGACAAACTTTTTGGTGTCTGATCTCCTACAAAAAGCAGTGTGTTGTCTGGCTTACATTATCGATGTTGAGCTGTTGATAGTTCCACCAAATAGTCTGAGTGGAGCTTTTATTCTAAACGTCTCACATGGTTTCATTTTTTAAAATGTTCAAATGATTCACTATCTCATCAGAAAATCAAAGATCACAGAAAAATCCAAAAACTGAAAGCAGATTTGTGTATCAGAACGTTGTTTTGCCTTCTTTCTTCTCACATTAATCGTCTCAATACATCTCAGATTTGTCTGCATATGCTTATTGTATCTGTATACACAATGATATTGCAGTAATAATAACCTAATTATGTTGTCAATACTTCATCAACATTTTGTTGCTAATACATATTTTTCCTTTGGTGTGTGTTTTTTTTTTTTTTAAATGCAGGATTTCATATGTAATTGAACATTTTATATTGGTGTGCTAGTATTTATACTCAAGTAAAGAATTTAAATACTTCTTTCACCACTGCTAGTCTGGCACTCAAAGGTTATTTAAGGTATTTATTAAATTGGCAAGTTTTTTTTTTTTTTAAATAATATTTAATGCTTTGCAAAATAATGATCTTTCTCCATGGAGTTAGGGTTGCAGCAAAATAGGGTTGCATGTTTCGTTAGTCTGTGGTCACTATATAGTGGCCGTAACCAGCAGAAACATAAGTTCACAGAAAAGCCACAATTTGGAAGTTAAAGGGAAATACTAATGACAGCCCACTGAGTGAGAGATGTATTTGCTGAAACAGGTGTCCTCATGAAGGAACACCACTAGTCAGTCATCTTTAATTAAAACAATGTCTCTGATAACCATCAGAGTAATCCAACTGCTCAACTCGTGTCCTTAAATCTAACTTTTTTACACCCACTAACATGAACAAATGATTACAGCCAGACTGAAACCCACACTTATTTTAGTGTTTTCGCTTCTCAGTGTACAAACTGGGGCTGCAAGGTGACGCAGTTGGTAGCACTGTTGCCTCGCAGCAAGAAGGTCGCCAGTTCGCATCCCGGTGCGTGGAGTTTGCATGTTCTCCCCGTGCAGTGTGGGTTCTCTCCGGGTTCTCCGGCTTCCTCACACAGTCCAAAAACATGTTGAGGTTAATTGGTGATTCTAAATTGTCTGTAGGTGTGAATGTGAGTGTGCTTGGTTGTCTGTCTCTAAGTGTAGCCCTGCGATAGACTGGTGACCTGTCCAGGGTGTCCCTTAAGTCAGCTGGGATAGACTCCAGCCCCCCATGACCCTAGTGTGGATTAAGCGGTGTATAGATAATGGATGGATTTACACAGTGGCATGAAAACAAACATGTCTTGCAAACCCTCGAATTATAAAAAACAAGGGATTAATAAATCATCATATTCAACCCTCAAATAAATGGGTTGTTTTTACAAACACATGACTTGATCAAGACAAATAGTAAAGTCATATTTCTTCTGGCATTTTTGTAATGTATTAGCAATAATAATACCACTAAAAATGTGCTAGCCATTTATTATATTTGTACAATTATTCATAGATGTCAGAAAATGCTTTTTTCTTCATATTATAGTATACACAGAAAAATGTCACTTTGTGATGTTTTCTTCAGTCTTATGTTGCACACTCTTCGGCCACATGCAATGTACAATTGATATGTTTTTCATTCTTCATAATCTAACCAATTATTTCAAACACAGTTGATTGATAATGACAACAATTGATAAATGTAGCATTAATAATGGCCAACAACATTAGTATTTTGATACCACCATGCTTTCAGGTCATCTGTACTCTTGGCAGTGCAGAGTCTTTTACCTAATTTCATCTGTTAGCCTGTTGTATAGCTTACAATTTGGTGTACAGCTTCCATTTACTTGCATTTTACCTTTTGCACAGTTAATTATTGCTGGACTTTTTGTGTTTACAAATACATAAAAATAGCAATTATTTATACCAGTTAAGCATGCCAGTAAAGGCCACATATGGGAAAGATGAGCACATGCGTCTAGAAAACCAGTCAATCTGGTGCTACAGGCTAGACCTTAAATGGTTTCCTCTAAATTTAAATGTGCAGGTCCGTCTAATGCCTTCAGGTGGTGCTGGCACACTGCACTCACTTTTCATTCATAATGGTCTGATTGGCAGCCAGGTAGGGAAGTATCCAGAATATTTCTGCTGTGGGAATGAACCATGAAAAGAGAAAACACTTGTCTGCTGGTGGGTCTGCACACACACTACCCAGTATCAGAGAAAGCCTGTGGTTTAATATGACAGATTTACATATTTGATTCAAACCGCCTGTGCAGAGCTATTCAATATTATATTTGATACTTTCATTTTAGAGTGAATGTAGACATAAAACGCCTATAGCAAAAGGGCTTCTGCTAAACCATAAACGGTTAACTTGCAAGATTTTTACAGTTGCCAAGATGAATCCAGTATACTATGAGTTCATACGGTGTAGACCTGTAAATCAGGAGGGCTGAAAGCTGGTGAAAGCACATGTCACTGTCTACATTGTTAACACATTTGGCTATTTCCGTCTAAAATCCAAACCTGCAGTGTCTTTATGCTGCAGACCATACCTCAGCTTCAAGATTCATTTTCAGAGGTTATCCAAATGAGATCAGCCTTTTTTATGGCTCTTGTTATTACTCCACCACTGGTCCTGTTTAAATCAATTCAATTTCTCAAAAAGAAATGCTTTGATCCTTGATTTTATCAACTCCAGCTCTTTTGTGTTTCTAATTTCCTCATCCCCCAACATTTTGTTTTCATCTTGGGCCAGCTGTTGTTTTCCAGCGCCTCCCTGTAATATGTGTAAGAAGTTTTCTTCTCCATGCCTCAGCCTTGTAAAAATCCTTCTTTTCCTCTTTCTTCATGAAGTACTTTGCCAAGCGCAACATTGTAAAGGAACATTACCCCAAATTCTGGTATAACACTGGTATCCCGCAAAGGATTAATTGAGTGTCAATTTATCACTCACTACTGTGGAAGACTGAAATTCAACCATAATTTTAGTTTGACCAATCTGACTTGAAACCTTTTAAGATTTTGTGAGGGCTTTTAACGCTGAAATGTTGCAGATTTGTTTGGAACTGTTTTCTCGATTTTGTAAAAATGAACAGGTGTTTCTCTTTCTCTGCATACCTTGTAGACAGACGTCAAATTAAGTCAGTTTGGGCAACCAGCCAAAGTATATAGCAGTCATGAAAATCTCATTAGTACATGGTTTATACATACTGAGGCTGCACATTAAGGCAAACATATGAATATGATTGCTCTGCAATAAACATTGCAGTCAGGCATTCACGGCACCTTATTTGTGGTTACAGTACAATATTTAATAATGGAAATGTTCTAATGCTGCCAAATCATATTATGATACATTACTGAAGAACAGTAGAGTGTAATGCCCTATAGAGAAGTCCAGTTGAAGAAAACCTGCAACACATACCAACTTTGTGGAAATTACAATGTTCAGTTTTTGTGAGGCTATCTGAGACTGGTTGACTTGACTCTGTGGTCATCTTGGAGGCTGTAGTTTGTGGTGAAGTTGTACTGGAATGCAAACCTTGTAACTCAAACATACCTTTGTATATGTCCAGTGTGGTGCTTTGGAACACCATCTGTTTTTACGCTGTTGGTGTCAGACAGTTTTATTTAAAGCAAGGAATGGAATGACTTCACTGTACATAACCATTTAAAACAAATGTAATCATACTTGTGAAACTCCAAACACCTACTGAAGACCTTACGTGTATAATATCTTATTTAATCTTTGGTATATTGTTTAGCCCTAATATCTACCAAAACTATTCGGATCACATTTTGTTTTTGCTGAGTTTGCTTTATGTCTGTTTTTGTCCTTTTGTCGTCAGGTTTTTCGCTCGCTCACTGGTCAAGATGTCAAGTCACAATCCTTTGTTGCGGCTGGAGCAGCGAGCGGCTGAGGCTGACCAGATCATCGAGTACCTCAAACAACAAGTCCAGCTACTAAAGGAGAAAGCCAGTAAGAAACAAACATACACAAAGACGGTTGTTCTCAGCCAAATGCGGTATATTTAGGTTTATAGTACAGTTAGATTTACAAATCTAAGGCTGCATTTTTTAAATGTAGGACCTTGAGATGGGTTGCAACTAAATTGGAATACATAAAACATTTTTGTATTATCCTCTATTATTACAACAACAAAAAAAGTTTTTAGGAAAAATTCTGTATTTACTAGGCCCCAAGGTAGACTTGATCCTATGTGTTTAGTGGAAGGTTAGCAATACTTTTTTTTTTTTCCCCCCAATTTGATAGCTTTTTAATTCCAATAGTTATTTCAGTATTCTTATGGGAAACTGAAATTTAATACTGTGCTGAGAAGTAACAGAAATGTGCCTTGTTGCAGTTGTCCAGGCCAGTGTCAGAGAGGAGAAGAAACTGATGGTGGAGAATGCCAAATTAAAGAATGACATTGAAGTACTGAAGAAACAGCTGCTCGAGAAGGAAAAGAAGAGGGGAGGTATGTTAAGTTTTGTTCCCAGCAAAAGTTCCATTACGGATCAAATGTTTGTTTGTCTTTAAAAAGACCTTCTCATGTTGTTACCCTTTATATGTAGTTAAAGAAGCGATTGTGTGTGTGCCTAATTTCGGAACATTTGATGTCAGTTGTTGCTCATTAGGGCCTTTGTTTGGATTGTCCTATCAATGTTACCATCTTGTGCATTCTCGCCTAAGCCCATTATAACCAGCTCTTTTTTTGTTGTTGTTTTTATCATAAGCAACCACAGCACTTCAAGAATCCCCATTAGGGTGATGGGGACAGCATGTGTGTCAGCTATTCTGCTTCTGACATACGTTGGCGTTCAAGGGCAAATCGCTCAGATCGTTTAATGTTTTCCAGAAAGAAGATGCAGGAATGAACAGGGGGCTGGAAGAAATAAGTAATTTAACCTTACTCAAAAAACTCAATATGTTTTGGAACGTCGAAGGAATGCATTCCAATACACCCAAGACAGTGTGTTTTGCACACATTGTATATAATGTTTATTTTTGAGTTGTTGGCTTTTTTATGACTTAAACAGCATCCCACTGTAGTCACATACTTTGCCTGTTTGTGGAATGCATAGGTACAGTGCTGCTAGCGTGCACTGGACAGATGCTCTGCCCCTTTATTTCAAATGAAGAAACAGAATGTTGATGTCACATATTCCATTTAAAACTAATAGAAGTTTTTTAAGTGCTTGAAGAAATAATCGACAATCGTAAAGTGTGTGTCATGCAAGAGAAACAGATTGAATGGTCAAAGTTGTATTGACATTTAAGTAGTATTGATTGATTCAGGATTCCAAGGCAACATTTCACCTCAAGAGTTGCTGGTGGTCTTCAATTTTTACTATCAAGCTAACGTTAACTTCCAAAGATAAAAAGGCAACATGACTCCTGTGATGGTTTCTGTATTCCCGACAACGCCCGCCTGTTAAACCTGCACAGCTCCACAATTTCTGCAGGGAATGACAGAATAGCTTAGCTACGTTTTTATAACTTAGCATCTTAAAAGAGCTTGACCTCTGCCTGCACTGCAACTTTTCCTCAGAATGGATGTTTTCAGTGAATTTTCATTTGCTTGGCACAAGTAAATGGAATCATCCAAAACACAAACTTCTAATTACAACCTACTACTTCCATGGTATCATTTAAATCTACTTGGCTAGATGCTAATATTCTCAGCATAATGAAACTAATTATAAAGTGAGTCTAACATTTGATTGTGTGGTCAGTTATAGTTGACTAATGTATATAAGCTTGCCACCGTAGGAACAGCGGTAACATAACCTTTAATCAAGGTCAGATTATTTTCATGGAAACATTTTGTAAATATGTAATTTCGATACACAAAGACAAGCTTTTAGGGATTTAATGAATACCCAGGGAATTTTAATAATTGTTAAAATTAAACGACTTAATAATAAAGCGGAAAATAATGTAATTGGCCAGAAAATCAAAACAAGAAGCTGAAAAAGTTGCTGAAAAAATCTCTACAGAGCTGAGGAGCTCCAGAGCTAAGTAATAATTTTCGGTTTGTAACTATGGGCTTTATGGTTTCTGATATACAAAATATGTCTGGGTTAGTTTTGAGAAAATGCACTGCTTAAGACATCAACAACAATTCTATTTCATGTGATTATGCAGCCACTGTGTCTTGCAATTGAATATTTCACTAAGTGAATCATATGTAGTACCGTCATATAGAACGGAAAGAGTGTGTTTTAAATGTGAAAAACCTTGAGAGGAAACTTGATGGGAAGTTTGGGAGGTTATTGCCTGTAATTCCAAGGTAAACCGGAAAGGTCCTGTTCTCAGGTCCGAACATAGAATTAAGGTAATTAAAAGCATTATGGTGATGGTGGTGTGCCTGCAGACCGATGTTTGTCAGACACAGGCAGTAGATTTTGTAGGGATTCAAACATCAGGCGCCTTAAATGAGGGGTTATTTTTTTCTACAGAGTTATACGAGGACATTGTTCCCAGCTTTAGGGTTCCATTTCCATGTTTCCATCAACATGGACACTGTGTCATTTTCCCATCTAAACTGTTTGCATCAGGGGAGCAGTCTGCCCACTGCGTGTGTAAATAAACCTCCATCTGTATCATTTCGTTGTATTATGTTGATGCAACCAGCTCTGTGCGTGAAAAGGGACAACTAAGAAGTCATTTACCTTGTGTATTTGAAATGTAAATTTTCTCTGTTTTGCAGCAGGGCAGCTATGCTCTTGTCTGTCTTTTCAGTTGGGATACCAGGAGTGCAGATAGCATAAGTCAGAAAATTGTCAGATATTGTGTTTAATTTGCTACCTAACCGTTATTAACAGTGTACATGTCTTCCTTCTTTAGTATTGGACGTTGCCATGCCATCAAGTGCCACCAGTGTCGAGTGCAGTTCAAAGCCCACCCCTCCCAAACCCTCTGGTCCAGCACCCTCAGCTTCCCCCGCTGCTGCTGTCCAGAGCCCCCCACCCAAAGATGAGGGTAAAAAGAAGAAGCCAGAGAAAAAAGGTAACGGCTAGAGAGCAATGTATGGCACATTGTAGGATCTGGTATGAATCCAGTGACGTCCATCGGAAGCTGACTAGATGGAACACACTGTTCTTCAAAAGTCATTTGAACTTTTCCAAACATGCTTCATTTGAATTTCTAATATCAGGTAGTAATCAAAGTGAGACATCTGCTTCTTAATGGATCCAAGATCCTCATCAGCCTAAGCCAGAGAATGCTTAATGAAGTTTGATTTGTTAGGAATTTTAAGTATGTAAGATATCTTTGTGATGAGGTATCTTCATGTCACCAGTTATTAATTCCAATTTGGCAGAAATTTAATTCAGATTTTGTGTGGATGTGCTAGATCGTTCTGGGACTTTAACGTTAAATTGTTCAGAATACAAAATAAGAAAACCCTTGCCTCAAAATTTCAATTAGTTAACAGTAAATTACTCAACTCCTTGAATATGTTTCAGCAATATGCTGTTTGTTTAATTAGAAGAACTTTGGGCACCCACAGGGAACAGTCAGCTCTGTATGTGGTGCTGAGGTTATAATTTAGACACAGGAAGCCAAAAGAAAACATTTAGTGGAGTGACTGGAATTTCTCACATCCAGAAATCAGAAGTGTTAATAAACAAGACCTCTGCCTTTTGACTAAAATATTGAATTCTGGTGTTACTTCAGGCTTCAATTTAGCTGGCATGTCACCTCATCCAAACAGTTATAGGTTGTTAGTATACAAACGCATATGTAACTAGAGTCCCTGTAATGCTGTGTCGCTGTGCTGTCATTACAGCAGAGCAAAAATTACTTATGGTGAGTTGAATTAATTAATAACAAAGTCAGGGGTTTAAATTTATATGCCTGAGAGTGTGTAGGCTGAGTGGAATGATTGAAGACTCCAATCCACTGGAATTAATGTGTGTAAGCAAACCAGACGAGTGAAAGCTACTTTGTCTCTTGGGGGGGAACCATCTGCTATTCCGCTATGTCACTGGATCACATGGCGCTCACCGTCAGCCAAAAGCGGGTAATGGTATTGTCATTTAGTCAAGCCGCATGCTCTACAGTTCTGGGAAGGAGTGAATAAGTGATGGTGTTGTTCTAAATTCTTTATTTACTCATGGATCACATGATACGCATGCCACCCTGAGGCTTGTCGTTGATGTTTTCATTTATGGGAGGAAATTAAATCAGATTCCAGATAGATGCCCAGTTTTGTTTCATCTATGATTTGTTTTCTGTAATGTTTCTTGGAAAGATAACAGTTGACTGAAATGTTCTCGGTGCCTTTTAAAGAAACATTTCCTATAATATCATGCACATTTATTATAATACCATGAAAACTGTCACAGATGCGTCTCTTGAGCAAACGTCTCTCTTAACACACGATGACTTAACTACTGTCTGACTTTCGTTGCCGAAAACGCACAACACCCGACCAAACTGTCCTGTCAAGCTGTTCCCTCGACGAAATTAAAAACACTGAAACATGAAATTTAAACGCAAAGTGTGTTTTTGTGCAATATTAGTATAACAGTTTCCCATTTTTTTAATGCCAGGAGGGGAGAAAGCAGAGAAGAAGCAGGCAACCCCTAGTCAAGAGGAGGCCAAGGTGGATGTGTCTCGTCTGGACCTACGCATTGGACGTATAATCACAGCTGAGAAGCATCCAGATGCTGACAGTCTCTATGTGGAACAAGTCGATGTGGGAGAAGCTTCTCCCAGAACAGTGGTCAGCGGACTTGTCAAGCACATACCTCTGGACCAGGTACAGTATAGTAGTTATTTAGATGTGATTACCAGAGGTTTGGGAAGGGAACTTTGAAACTGATGGAATGACTAACTCACAAAGTCTCCGACATTACATGTAGGGATTCACATTCATTTACTGATTTAGTTTGGATTTATTTGGTTAAAAAAAAAAGTAAAAAGTTGCTTCCTGTTCAGTCTCATGTAGTTACATAGTTATGATCCAGTGTTAAAGTCACGGAATATCTCATCAGGACTCAAGTTGCAAACCTGTGGATGACTAAAACACCAGCCTGTAAGTTGGCTTACTACAGTGAAGTAGATGTAAATTTCAACAAAAGTTAGGTTTTCATATTAGCTTAATGGTTTGCCACCCAGATTATATTTAAGAGCTGTTTTCAGAGGCAAAAGCAATGGTGAAGACAGTACATTAATGTCTAACTAGGGCATTTGGAAGAATTTATTCGTCCATTTAAATTGATTTGTCAGATAATTCCACAATATTTTATGATAGTCATTCAAGAGCTCCAGAGAATATGTGTTGTATCTCACATAAATGTAGGATTTTCTCCTAAAGCAGACTAATTAGTGTGTTTCATTTTACCTAAATTGAAACCATCATTCACTTTTACAGTCTTCAGCATTTCTTAGTGTTTCCTTATATTTCTAGACCGCAGAGCCCTTGTGTATAACAGTTGGCTTTTATTATATGTAGACATTGTATATCATTTAAATTGAAACATGCCTGCTAAAATCATGTGTAACAAACACTGATTCTTTTAGGCACACAGACAAATATTGGACTTTAGCTATTTAAAATGGTTAACGGTGCTGCAGCATTGACATTAAGTAGCACAGCTTTATTAAGTGCACATTGACTGCAGTTAGGAAAGCTAAACGACTGCTGCCCTTTATGTCTCTGTATCAGTCTGTTACTCACAGAGACAATAAATCTAAAATCAAATTTCTTTTTGACCTTCTTGTTAGCTGTCCTATTTATTTGAATCATAATCTGCTTGTCAAGCCAGCAGGAGTAATAAATAAATATCTGAGCTACATAACTGGTTTACGTCTGTGCTTTTGAGTGTGAATAGATAAAAGGCGCTACTCCGAAATACATGTCAAATAAAGGGTAATTATAAAATAGCTGTTAGGATAAGAAGCTATTGCATAATGAAGTATTGTACAAGTCGAGCAGTCTTTTGTGTAAATACTGTTATAAAACATTCACATTCTTGTCCCAGCTTGCCAAAACTGTCTACAGATGAAATATGAAAACTTCCACTGAAACCCTGTCAAAGCAAAATGAGTAATTTCTAATTTATGAAGCAATTTCTTCAAAGATGTCTTAGGTAGGATTATCTTCTGAGCTCTGGTTTACATCATCTCATGAGATGCAAAATTTTTCTTGTTCTCAGCTTTTGCAGAAACTGCCTTTCGTCTTCTTTTAAATTTTGGTCAACCACAGAAGCCTCTGGGCTCAAAAGTCTAATGTTTTCCTGTTTGCTCACTTTGGTTTATGAAATGAGGCGAACAAACCATAAACCCTCGGACACAGTAACTTTAAAATTGATAGATCGTAATAGGCATTATTGTTTCTGATGGATTATGAAACTCTCTGTCCTAACCCCAAACAGACCACATCTGTAGAAGGTGTTTTTTTAACTTTAATAAGTTGGATGTAATTTGTTTTTCTTCTCTGTTGTCCAGGGACTATGGGCTGCAAAAATGCATTTAATCTTGTGTCCCCCCATGCAGATGCAGAACCGCATGGCAGTCCTGATGTGTAACCTGAAGCCAGCCAAGATGAGAGGAGTGGTGTCCCAGGCCATGGTCATGTGTGCCAGCTCTCCAGAAAAGGTTGAAATCCTTGACCCTCCAAGTGGAGCAGTACCAGGGGACAGAGTAACTTTCCAGGGCTTCCCAGGTACCAATACCCTCATTCCTATAGCTTACCTCTCAAAAACATACTGATTATTGGGATATGGAAAATACTGCATGCTACCAAACAAAACAAATGGGAACAGAGGATGCTTCCTTCACCACTTAATGACTGTCAGAGCCTGAGAAAACTTCCCACTCGAGAATCCACAAAATGCCTCTGTCTTTAGTAAATGAAGGGTGTCGTTGAACCTTTTTACTGGCAAAACAGCATGGCAGTTGGAACATTCATTCTTCTGAAGACACCAATTACCATGCGTTTTCAGACCCCACTGAAAGTGCTCATTTAGAGGACTCCTCAGTTCTGTTTGGTGGTGGCTAAATGGTCTGTGACTGCTGATTTGGCAGACTAATTAACACTTATTGCTAGGAATGCAACCTAATTTTGTTTTATCATCAGTTGGAAAGATAAGTGTCCTAATTGTCCTGTTCAGTTCAAGCAGTATAGATGAGTTTGAGTAAAAGAACACATGAGCCTTATTCTCTATCTATTAACACTTCAGCTAGACCATAATAGAGTCAAGTCCCTTTTATGTGAGGCATTTCAACGACAATCTTTAACGAATATGGCCTAAATAAAAAACACCACCAACAGTCCAGTGGCGTTGTAAAAGTTTGCAAAGCTGCATATGAGAAGAGAATTAGTCTTGTTTTCACATTTCCTACTGAGAGCAATAACCATATTGGGAGTTCCCTTTTTAAAAGAATAAAGTGAAGAGGAGGATGTAATGAAGGTGGATCTGTGGTCCATGCACCCGCAGCCCAGCTGCATCCGCTGAGGCTTTCATCCCTGCAGTACACATGTCCCAGCCATTGTAAAAGCTGTTTGATTCACAAGAAATCCCTTCAGCAACAACATTTTTATGGATACTACATAAATTTATATTCTAACCGTCCTCTGAAAAAGAGGATAAAAGAGCGAAGGATAGAGCAAAGATGGAATTGACCGTCGGCATGCCACACTGTCAAGGGTTGTTTTCTTTTTTTCAAGTTTATGTTTTGTTTTTGTTTTTTTTACAACAGCATATAAAAGTACTTTGAAAATAGAGGGATAAATAAGTTTTTGTCCTCTTCCTAGCTGCCCTGTTTTCCCACCAAAGCCCTGTAATACAGATTCAATTATAGCCAATCCACGGCTGGTGTGAGTACATGGTTGTAATTGCTCACATTTCCCCCAACTAATGGGGCCCAGTACTTCTGCTTGAACTTAAGAATGTGCGCAAGTTGCTCATCAAAACCTCTTTCACGCTTCTGATCAAAACTGATTGTTGCCACTCTTGGGTTGTAAACCAGCAGAAATCACAGCTTTGGGAAATGAAACACATTTGTGTCCTCATACCCTGAGATGGTTGTGTAAAGCGGAAAAAGTCAACACCAGACAGAAGCCAGCCATTGCCGGCTATAAATTTTCATAAAAGCCAAGCAACATCAAAAACAAAACCATCATGCAATGAGAACCTCACCTAATTGTTTTCCTTGGGTGCATATTTTGATTCTGAGAAATTCAGTTAAGATGTTTTGAGTTATAGCTAAGAACAAATGGCACTTTTTTTGAAATGCCCTAACATGCTAGACATGTAAACCATTCACAATAAATGTGGGAGAAATAAAATTAGAATTACCCTAATAAATCATGAACGTAATTGTTGGTCATTTCCTTACAATTTGTATTGGCCTCAGCTTCTTACACAGATTGTATCTATGTATGCTGACCATGAAAGATCCATGCAGGAGCATTTAAAGGCATCTATTAATGTGTCCGTCAATGATCGAATGCAGGAATATAGTGAAACTGTGTTTGAATAGGTCACACAAGGACATGGCATATCACAGTCAGGTCATGAAACGCCAGTCCTGCATCCACAAAGCCAGCATTTGTGATAGATGAGCAGAGGAAGATCAAATAGCGTTTCTGATGCATCTTTTTAATGCAGGTGAACCAGACAAAGAGCTGAACCCCAAAAAGAAGGTGTGGGAGCAGGTCCAGCCCGACCTGCGTACAGACGGCCAGTGTGTTGCAACCTACAAGGGAGCTGCCTTTGAAGTCGCCGGCAAGGGAGTGTGCAAAGCCCAAACCATGAGCAACAGTGGAATCAAATAAAATAACAGAGCTGCTTGAAATAGCTCAGTGTTTACTTGGCAATCATCTCCTGCGATGACCATAATGGAGTTGAGAAACAGGATTCATGAAAGTTAATGCTTTGAAGATGTTCAATAAAGCGTTTTGGAAATAGTATGTACTTTTTTTTTTTTTTTCAAGTGTGTCCTAAGAATCAGTCCTATGACTCTGAGGGGTTGTTTTTTTTTGTCTTTTTACCTCTAAAGTAGACACAGTCATGCTCTATAAAGTGTAATCAATACAGTTGTGCATTTATGCTTTAATTCCCCAACTGCGCGTCTTCTCCTGAGGCACATTAACTTGATTGTGCTTTGATTTGAGGTTATAACTCTAAAGGACAGACCGAACTGGGTTTGAGCAGGTTTATAATTCAACTAGTCTTGGGCATTTTAATTGAGCTGGAGAGGAAATGGGGATGTTATACTCCAGAGCCCAACAAAAACATATCAGGTTTTCAAGCTTATTGCAGAAGCCATTTAGTTGGTTCTCAGCCCTGGCACTCTAATCTCCTGGTCCGCTGTCAGTATCTCAGTCTGGATGCAGTGATGTCGGTGCCATGTGTTTCGTTTATTGTCGTCCTGAAAGAAAACATCTACCTTCATCCGGAAATATCAGTCTTCATCAAAGAAATGGAGGGCTGTGCACCAGAGCCTCTAATGTTACATCAACTGTTTTTAAGGCCGTCCACACCGCACAACCGTTTGTCATGTGTCAGAGCTGAACACTACACAGAACCTACAGTCGTGAGTCCTATTTTCAAGTACTCCAAAACAAGTTTGCAGTCATGTTTACACATTTTTCCTCGATTTGTTTTGCTATGAGGTTAGCAAGTGGAACGGAGGGGCAAAAAAACATTCATTTATCATCACAGACTATTCCACCAGTAGTTACTTTTCAAAGGGGTTATATTTTTGTAACACATTTTTAAATGAAAATGATTTCAAGTGAAAGGTGTTTCTCGCCTCCCAGTGAACCTGTAAAGTTATTACACCAGTCTGTAGCGTTGTATTGATTTTCACCTCATTGTTTAGCTGGAACTCTTGGAGGTTCATTTCTTCTATTTGCCAGAGAGAGTGCTCATTGTTCATATGAACAAACTTAGAAAAACGTTCACCCCAAGACTAATATTCTTCTGTTTTACCTGGCAAGTTGTTGAAAAAAGAAACCCGAAAGGTAAACAAAGTTCATGGTAGTGCGGAGATGGAAATTCTACCAACACAGAAAACTTAAATCTAAATCATGCTGATAACAGAAGGTTTTCAAAATTCAGAGCTGAATTCAAAACTGAGTTGAGTCAAACACCAGTTGTCTTCAGGCCAGAACTCTCTCCTGAGGATTACCAGTAAAAAATAATTAACAAAAATTGGTGCATATTTGTAGCTGACCCTCCAGTTGGACAAGGTTTGCTAAAGGTCCAGGTCCTGCCTCTTTGCTTATCGACAAACTGGAGCTCATTTTAGGTGCTTCAGACTGAGAACAAGTACGTTTCTTGCAGCAGTAACACTTGCTTGATAACGTCTTAGACGCTGTCTGGTGGTCATGTGCTTTTGGATGATTTTACCTGTCAAATCCTCGTACATCTCAAGTAAAATAACTGTTTAGAAATCCTCACTGAGAAAAACCTGTCATTGAGGTTTAGATGAACTAGACAGCTTAACTAAGCGAGCCCTGCTAAAGAGTATTCTCACCTAAACCACAGTGTTCCTTTTGGGTTTTGTGGAACCACAAGGAGTGTTGCAATCTGAGAGGAGGCTCGCTCTATGATTCCTTGAGTCAGACATTTATACATTTCCTAACTGAATTTATAACAAGAATTGGTGTATGCTGGTTATATAATCACACTAATTTACACAATATCTGTTTATATGTCATCCATATCTGAGTATTAGCACTTCCCAGATTATTCTTTCTCCTGAGTGGACATAGACAACTAGGTCCTAGGGAAGAATTTCATTTCTATAAGTACTGATCTCACACATTGCAAGTGCTCTGTGATAAATTGAGCCAACACCATTGCACCTGTCCTCTCCTGTTCAGGCTGAAACCTTTCTCTACGCTCTGAAGATACGATTGAAGTTGGGTTCATTGCTGTAGATGCTGCCATTTCATTATTTCCACCTCATTCTTTGTCCTCCAAGTCATGTCCTCCACTTGACCTGAGCAAAGAAATATGGTAATCCCAGCAGCTCTTCGTGGAGGTGGACACATACGAATGCAACACCTTTAAACATGACTTAATATGGAGGGAAGGAAACTGGAAAACCCCAAACAACTCTTTGATGTGATGGAGCCTAACTCACCCATGAAGAGCAGGATTTAGTGTACTGGTAACTATGACTAAAAGGCAAATTTGACATTATTTTTCACGAAACGTTGGGTTCTAATCTCCACCAGCCGCAACATCATGAAACAGCAGGATCATGAGTAATACATTTTCTCATTTCTGGGGCCAAGCATTCATTTTTGCAGCAAGGCGTCAAAGTCAAACTATGACAGGTCTTTAAAGAGGAATGCAAACCTCTGGGATAAAAGTCGTGACTCGTGTTGGCGAGTATGATTTGTATTCATGGCGAGATCCAAATGAAAGTGTATCAAGAAACTGTGTGTTTCTTGATGACTTCAAGATCCTTTGGATGTGTGGTGGACCCTGTCAAATTGATAAATGTGTTATTGTTTTTTTGTTGTTTTTTTTCTCATTATTTTTCCCAACCTTATTTTCAAAATGATATATTAACTGTTGATCTTTCTCATTGTGTTTGTTGTGCAGCACTAAAATCCCTCTAAGCTGACTGGAACAGTTGGTCCAACAGTGGCCTCATGTCTTGTAGTATATGCAAGACTATGACAAGGTTTAGTAAAATATGTTTTCATATTGTACAGTAAGCTGTTTGGTAGCCTTGTTTAAACCCATCTATGCAGTTTGTGCTCTTTGAACAAAGGTGTGGCATGTAGGATAGGTGATATTTAAATATTCACCTGACAGACAGAGTTACTGCATATTACAATACAGTAATATGCAAAGAGAAGTCTATATTTTGATTCTATACTTAACTAATCTTTGCTTCGACACAGAAACATACTGAAAAGCTCAACCTACTCATTTGTTTTAACAAATTATCACTGTTTTAACTGCTGTTGTTGTTGTTGATGTTGTTTTTGTTTTTTTTCTCTCATGTGGTCCTGATACTGCACATCCATAAGAGAAAGCGTCTCTGTCCATGTCGTTTGGCAGAGGCTTTTATTTGGTCTACGTCTACAAGTGATAATGATGTCATGAACTGTTGTCAGTTCCAAACCAGCATAAATATCTTCCAAGCCAAATGTTTTTACTAAGACGGTTGCACTGCTGGAAATAAGTGGCAAGTACAGTAAATTTGTGGGTAGTAAAACTAAAACAACGGGCAAGCAGTGGTTGAAGGGCCAAGACGAGCTGCAGGCTGACACTTTTCTGTGAATTCATCACTGTAGAAAAGCTTCTTTGCTGTTACATCGGTGGCTATATTTTCATTTCTTGTTTCTTGAGTAAAGGCCTCACCGAGACCCTAGACTCACTAAACAACTACCGAGTGTTTTAATTTATCCCTTCTAATGAATTCATTTTATTAATTTTGACACCACACAGTTTTTAATAATACCAGCCCTAAAAAGGATGCTTATAAATGAAAGTGTTTGCAAAGAAGCCCTTCTGTGATAGACAGTATGACATAATATCCTCAAAATCCTTCCACACCCCTCCATGGTGTTGGTAGTTACCACATTATGGCTAATTAAATGTGAATAATCAAGATTTGGACCAGATCAGCAACAAGCAAACAAGCTACAAATTCAAATAATCAACAGCGTTGTTTCGATAATGACGGTCGATGGGCAGAAACATGTTCTGGGTGGAAAATGCTGTTGGGAGAGCTGAGGGAAACACAAACCTCCGTGGACATATTTTGGCTGTAGTTGAAAGAGTAGCTCGTGCATGCTGCTCAGCGTGTGGTTCCACGCTTCACTAGTGTTCACAATGAGCAAAATTATCCGAGCTTCTCTTTCAACTGGTGGAAATCTATTATCCGTACGATGGGCCCGGCCGGACATTTTACGAAACGGGTTACGTACATGACAACATTTCTTTGAGCAAAATTAGTACTTCCGTAGGAATCTGGAGACCCAAGACATCAGTAGTGTAATTAGTTAAAAAAACATGTCTTCACTTGTTGCTTATTGCTGTGAGTTCACTATCTTGAGACCTCAAGTCACTGAGCAATGAAGGCGACTGCAGGAATCACAGAATTTGTGTATTCTGGGAGCGTAATTCCAAAGGAAACAGCTGTAGGTTATCCCCAGTTTGGGTTATGTTGTCTGACAGGTTCAACTGAAAGGAGGAAACTTACACCACAGCCAACTGATGAAAAGCAAGAGGGAAAAGTTAATGGTAAAAACAACGCAATACATCATAATAGTATAACAATGTGGTTGAAAAATGTGGCTGGTAAGAAATAGATGAAGGTGAGCAAGGCATAGGAAATAACACTTAAAAACTAAACTTAAACTAAGTTTTATCACATGATCTTCCTCAACAAACTGAGATAAATTGTTATGATAAAGATAATATGTAACCTCACAACCTCAATGGTCTATTTAGTGACTCTCAGAGCTTTCGACTGGAGCTTTCAGTTTTTATCCAGAGATGTTGTTACATAACCAAAGTCCTCCACTGGGATCAGGTGATGGTACTGGAGAATGCTTTGATATGTTTGTTAAGCTCCTCCCAATGGTCAAGATTAAACATGTTAGAGTCATTTACACACAGTGGACAAAGAAGTATTTAGATCTGCTGAAGTCAAAGTTGCAGCATCACAGTTTTCTATTTTACTTCAAAATCATTTTGCCTAATTTAAAGTCCAAAAGCATAAGAACCAAAAGGAACATTTTTCATTGCGCAATATGGACCTGTTTGTAAATAATAATGATATTTGAGAAAATTGTATTGAAGCATTAATCCTGTAGTGAAGCATTAATCCTGGTTAGATGTGCACATGCTCATTTAATTACTTTAAATACTGCTGGCCAATGTGCGTCCCGCACATTCAGTAAAATCATATTTATAAACCATTCTATAGTAATACATAATAATCTAGTCATTGATTGTATTTTGCAGAACTAATCATGATCTACAAACGAACTCGTAACTGAAGTTGTCAGTTATATGTAGTGCAGTAGAAAGTGCAATTTACCTTGTAGCTAGCAAGAACATGGAACAAATTATTTAATACTAGTACTCAAAATTGTTCATCATTAAAGTACTGGAGAAAAACTAATATTTGGCCCTAATAGTGTACCGAGTTACATCTGAGGTTTTTACAGTGAAAACATGGTTATTTGTTATCACTGTTTATGCAACATACTCTAACTGTATGGTTGATATTTAACTAACTACAGAGAATAAGTAGCTCGAAAGATTCGGTGTGGAATACTTAATCTAAAAACTGGTAAATTGAGCCACATTGTCAAAACAAGATGACACCAGTACTGAGGAGGTGACATACAACATTTCAGCATATCTTTTTTGATATCTGGGTCTTGTTTTCTGACCTTCTCACCCGGCAGATAAACATTTTAGATCTTGGTGTATCCTGCTGTCTCTGTATCTCTGCATTATTAGTTCCATCTCCTCTCGTGATTGTTTCCATTTGCCATTTTCCAAAAGCTTCCCTTTAGTGAGGAACTTACAAAGCTACATATACATTCCTTTACACCATACAGGATCTTACACCTGTGCTTTTTTTTGGTGTGATATGTCAGATGTCTTCTGTGAATAAGGTACAAATTTGTGCTAAGACACTGAACAACACGAAACAAAAGGAAGATTTTATCCCAAACTAACCGAAGCCTCTTTGTCTCCAGAGATAATTGCCACAGTGTACTGCAGTCACAGCTGAAACCACTGAACAAGAAAATTTATTGTACTTCTGAGACACCTTGAGAGTTGCTCTGCTGACCACAGGAGGGCAGAACCCCACCACAATATTACCGCCCCCACTGCACAAAGAATAGGCTTTGTGCGCCTCATTGAAGAGTTAAAAGTGCTTGATTGAGCTGACCTTTACTATGGTAAATTGCCTTTTTTTTTTTTTTTTTCCTCTGTTGACATTTAAGCCAATTTGAAGTGGCAGAAGGAAAGTCCTGCTCATGCAGAATCATTCATTGCTGCAGTAATGTGTAAGAGGATGCAGAGGAGGAGGAAGTATTATATGACTGTATAATTATCCTTCTGAACAAAATGCTTTGTTTGTGCTTATCTGATCCATTTGTGATACTGATCCATACTGAGCTGGTACATCTAGCCATCCATTTCTTATCAATGAGCTAAGTGATGAAAGCCTATATTTGAAACAGAAATTTGAGTTTTAAAAAATCTATCAGAACAGAGTAAATAAGGATGTGGTTAGACTCGCTAATTACCAGACCTGTTGCCAAAGAATGAAAAAGGAAAAGGCTGCTGAAACATGTGTTTTGAGTTGCAGCCTTCGTTCTTATACCCTCATTTGTCTTCGAAGATGGCTGACAATCTGTATAACTCCAAACCCTTTGTAAGGGATTTATTTGTCAGCACAGATCAGAGATCAGCCTGGTAACCTCAGGCCAAAAATCAAATATCTCACTCAAAAGTGACCCCAGACTAGTGTCTGTGACAGCAACATTAAAACCCTGCTCAGGGTCTAGTGTCTTGATGAGCTCATTCATCTTTCAGCAGTCAACAGGCCCGCAGAGACACTTCCACATGCCAAAGAAGATAAGACAATTGACAGAGAGAGTCTCCAGTGAGACAGACAGCTCGGGCTTGTCTTCATTTTCCTTGACACTTAATGAGTCAGTCTGAGTGTGTCTTTAGTCCTCTTGGAGGTGGGGGGGGAGGGAAGTTCCCAGGGGGAAACTTTTGAGGTGAGGACCATAATTAGAATCAAACAAGGACACCACTGTCCCCCGCATCCACAAGTGAAACCCAAGATAACAAGGAAGGGAGATGTGAATGGGAGGCTTTTTGGACAAATTAAGGCACGAAGCTGAGACCCTTACCTGTTTTGGTTTATGGCTTCTTGCCTGTTAAAGGCTGATTTGCATGCCACCAGTCACGGTGATGGGCTTGTGGGTATGATGGCAGATGACAGTCAGAAGTGTTGTGTAAGGGTAATTTTATACCTAGCAAATCGGTGAACACAGTTATTTGATTTACAGAGTGAGAGTGGGACAAGGAGCTCTTGTTTCGTTGTGGTTGCTCTCGTATAATGTATTATTATTAAGAGAATGAGATCAGTTTACCTTTCTAAGCTCTGTTAGGGATATTGTTCAAGGACAAAGTCCAACTCACATGAAAGCAGATGGCATGTACACGCAGTCAATTACCATATGAGGACAAGTGATATAGTGATATTAGTGAAAGGCACCATGTAATCCAATGTTGTCTTGAATAACATGTGGTGCACGAAGCAGAGCAGCTGTTTTAGGTATAAACAACCAAGACAGGCATCGCTGGTGCCCACAGTCCTTACTGGAGTTGCCACATTGGATATAATGTTGCTGCTTTAATGCTTGTTGATCTGGTTTATTTTCCCATGGCATTTTGGGGAAAACCCCTCATTTATGGACAGGAGGGGAAGTGCTGATGCAGGATTTTGACATCCTGGCACTGAATCACTAAATAACCACATATGAACACAATCAAACTGTAAACTAGACCGAGGCCATGCTAAGCATTTATATCCTAGAAACTGATCCTTCATCAAAGTGGCCCAGCTGGATATTTTTGAGAAGCTGACAATGAATTCATATTGCTTATCAAACGCTTTTATTTGAACAGCCCAAATACCAGTTTGTTATTAATATTATTGAAGCATTCATCTCGTCAGATGTGGGGCAGGTGATTCCATTTTATATATTGCTGCTTCTCAACTGCGTATAGCTCAGCAGCTGTGACTAATGCAAACTTGCTCTTCCAGAGAATTTGTGGGGGCCCTAGTAACACAACATCAGACAATGGAAACATTGAGTGTAATGACTTCAGTGTCTCCTAATAGTCAGACCAAAGGCTGAACTCCAGACCCCCAAAAACACACCTGAACCATGTCGCTGACTCACCACTCTGTGCATGTGTGTGTGTGTGCCCTGGTTACAAACGCCACTCAGCAGCCAAGACGGGTATAGTCGGTTCCGATGACACCCCTGAGTGGAAAAACACATAAGCTATGACTGTGCCTGACAGATCGCTTGCTCAGTGGTGAAGCAACACTTACTTTTAAGGAATAATCTCATCACTGGCTGCCCCGCAGTCCTTTTATCCCCAGTATAGATTTTAATGTACCACAGCGGTGTTACAGTACATCTGTTGGATGTTTAGGGCGGTGATTCTCTTGAGTCGATTTTCCCCAACGTCAATCTGTTGGATGATCCAGCTTCTCAACAAGTACTGGAGGGATTTGCAAGGAAGTTTTGTACGAATATTCCTGATCCCCTGCTTTTTCCTCTAGTGCCACCTGAAGTTTGACATTTTTTGGGTTTCAGTGAAATGGTGGATGAAATATTAGATCAACGCTGTCTCGAATCTACATTCATGGCCCTCACAGAATGAATCCCCATATTTTACTTCATTCCACTGACTTTTTTCTTTATCTACGACTACTTCTCTCAAGGCAGTGTTTCCACTCAGGGTGGCTGTGTCTCAGGAGGTGAAGTAGGTTGTCAACTAACCGAGAGGTTGGTGTTTGGATCCCCAGCTCCTCCACATGCCATGAAGTGTCTTTAGACAAGACGATGGCCGGCAAGCACATTGCAAAGCGCTTTGAGTACAGCCAAGGTAGAAAAGTGTTATATAAGTGCATACTTAACATTTACTGGCACAAATATGTGTATGGAGATTAATAGTTCCCACAGGACTGATCTAGGGGATTCTCTGCCTTTTCCTTTTGCACCACCGTAAAATTGAAATTCATGGTTTTGACTGAAATTTATAAACACTGACTGCGGGAAATACCATGAGTTTGGTACATAATTTTTCATCAAGCACCATCAACTTTTAATGTGCTTTATGCCAAAATACCTGAATTCCCCATGAGCGTTATCTGCACTTTGGTTAGTTCTTATTAGGAAATATTAGCAAACTGGCACTCAGATTGTGAACATTGTAAATGTCAACCCTATGAAACATCAGCATGTTTGGATTATTTTTCTGAGCATAATAAGCAACTACCAACATCAATCTTCTAATATTTAACTCAGAGCACTACTGAGCCCTTTCAGAAGTTCTATTAAAGACCTTTACTCTTGTTTCTTCACAGTGAAGCCCATGAGTGTGCATGCCAAGCTGCCACAGCAACCTATCAGTCTAAAGTGCAATTGTGCAGTTTAGGGTTTACCACGATAAATCTCAGGCTCTGAATCCTGCATAGTGCCCCCCAGTTTAAAACCTGTCAGTCACATCTGCCTTATCATCCAGCAGTTGATTGAGAGATACGCTCAGTGTCACGTAGGAGTATAAAGCCTTCCCTTCCACTGATCTTATCTAACAGGAGGCTTCAGATTATGTTACAGGAGTAAACAAAAAAAAAAAAAGTCACAGAGATAAATGGAGCTCTGTGCAGGCTCATTCCTCCGCATAATGATAAAGACATGCAAATCATTTCCCCTGATAAAAAAGACTATTAGGAGCTCCTTCTATCAGATGTAGATTAATCATGCTTCTAAATTCAATTCTCAGCCAATTACACTGAAGCTGGAGCTTATTTGCCTAGAGAGTTTCAATGGTTGTTATCCTTCTGAACTTTGAAGGAAAATCATTTGGGCCACTTTGAAAGGAATTATTTGCATGTGATCTATGACCTGTGCATGTCTCAGCAAATGTTTGTGATTTTTAAACCTAAAAATTGTCCAACATGCTCATTTTGGTGAGAAAAATAATACAGATTGACATCACAAAACATCATAAAGATAAAAGGTTGCAGTGTTTTGTTCAATTCTTTTATTGGTAACTCTCCTAATAAGGCTGTCTGTGGGTTTTCAAAAATGTAACCCTAAAATTTTTAATTTGTTTTTTCATAAAGAGGCAGTACCTGCATATTTGTATGTGTGTAAGTGAGTGCATTATAGTGCGTATAGACCAGCTGCTGATTGTGTGAGAAGAATAGAATGCATGGGAATCCAGCTTTTTTCTCATAGTGGAGCACTGAAAGGATGTCCACTAAAGAGTCACATCAGCCTGTCCCATGGAGACGCTTAGATAAACACACAGCTAAAAGAGAGGGGGAGTCAGGTTGCACCATGAGGTATTGGTAAGAGAAAGGAGAAGCAAAAAGCATTGTGAAAGCATTGTGGTTGCTCTATTTTCTATCCCTGGTAATTTTTTCCCCCCCTCTTTGCAGACCGGACACCTATAATTTCTCAAACAAACACAAAACAGCATCCTTCAAAGCCTCAAAACAAAGACCTGGAGACCTGATATAATAATTTGAGTTGGGTGAGTATAGTGGCTCTCAGGAGTCAGCTATGACCTGAGGAGACAGCTGGACCGACAGGGCTTTAGGAAGGGGGCCTGTGGCCAAGTGTATCAGTTGATGGTCAACGGGGTCGTGACACGAATAAGAAACTATGGAAGGTTAGGGGGTCACTTACAACAACTGTCATCACTTAGCATTAGCCATTTCACCTGAGGACTCGGAGGATGGTGGGATTGTCACCGAATCACTGCTTGAATCTCTGAGCTCTGCTTTGCAACATTTTGCATCTGGGCTGTGATTTTTTTAAACAACTGCCAAGTAACTGCCACGCAAACTCTGATTTACTCAGGAATTATTTATCGTGTAGTTAAACAAAAGAGGGAAGCAAGAGGTAAAAAGGTTTTGATTGGGCTCCTCTGACCTTATATATTAATCTGTGAGATCTTGTGAAAACACCCAGATCCAGAGTGAAATTCCCCCTCTGAGTCACCCACCAGTATTTGGAAGCCAGCGTCAAACTACCAATAACTGTAGTCAAATGATTTTGGTGGGGCTGACATGTACATTTTATCCTTTTGAACCTCCAAACTATCCAGGCTGTCGTTAAAGATTTATTTCCTTCATATCCTACACCAGAGATGTTTGGATAGTGATCTTGGGAAGCAAAAACAGACAGATAGAAATAAAACCGAAGCCTCTGGTCACAATATTTCAAGTGCAGATGTTTAGTTTTCAAGTGGCAGTGAAATTATGAATGTGCTTAAGGTCAACACATAGATGTGAGTCAAGCGGTGGGATGAGCTTGGCGCAAAAAACAGCGAGAACAGTAACACATTACATCAGGACTGTACATCATTAAGAAACACTGACACCAACTCTGATTTCTCAGATCCATCAGTTATATGCTGCATGTGGTAATAACATTGGTATCATTGGCAAAAAATACACTGTGTGTAAGCAAACTGTAGGTAGAAATTGTTCAGATGTATTCCCGCTGTTAGTGTTAATGCTGTTATAGATTGAAAAAAACAAAAAGAAAACACAAATACCCATCTTCCCCATAAAAAAAAAAAAAAAAACAGCAGAAAAGATTAGTTACTGATGAGTATGAATGATGACACTGAGGAGACCCCACATCTGCCGACCTCCTGACAGTCACAGCGTGATTTGTCAGGGTTGGATTTTTCTCTTCAGCGTACAAAGTCTACAACAAGTGCCAAGACATTTGCTGCACACTGGAGCACTTTTAACTGTAAAAACCATGAATTCACCTAACAGGAAGGCTGACTTTCAATCCCCACCGGGCCTTTATCAGTATGCTGTGAAACAGATATCTAAACACATCTACAGTATAATCTTGCAGCGTCTGACTCGAGCGTAATCGAGTCTGTCAGGTCCACTGTGCCAAAGGAAAGGAAAGCAATCATTTGGCGTGATTATGCCCGGCTTGAGTTACTAGAGGAAAACACCAAAACTCATTAATAATATGCAGAGATCCGTGTATTTGAAAAATACTTCACTGCACCTTTTCTTCCAAACAAAATATGGAAGGATTCCATCATACGAATGGTTCTAGTCTCATTGCTTGTCGCCAACGGGTGGCAAAGTGTTAAGTCTGTAAATGTCTTTAATGCCACAAATTAGAGTATTTCTAATGACTCAGCAGACTCACAGCTCCACTTGTACATCCACTTGTTCCAGAAGCTCCTGTCACCGTTGATATTTAACATGGAGCACCACGAACATTTATAGATATCATGTCTTTTATCATATCCCATAAAATGTTCTTGAGGGAAATAAAGTTGTTAATTTGTTATGACAGTGTCGGATACAGTTTCTGATAAAGGATCAGCATACCTGCCAAGGAATACATCATTCCTGCAGCAGGACCTCCTACTCGACTGCTTTGGATAAACACAACAGTGTTATTCCTGGTTCTGTACCACCGGGTGTCAATAAAACCTCTAAATGGACCTTTATGTATTGTGAAAATCAAAACGTGCGTTTCAAAAATAGAGTTAATGATCCGTATAAACTCAAGAGTCCTAATCACCCCACTTGATGATTCTCAGCAATTCCAAAAAAACGGAACAAAAAATAGGCAAAAGGTTTTCTGGAGTGAGACAAACGGTGCTAAAGCAGAGAAGAGCTCAGTTTCACCTACTCGAGTGTCACAGTGATCCTGCACTGCAGCTGATTGAAGCAGCATGTCACATAAATAAATAAATGAAGCCTAAACACTTTCAGCAGGCTGCATTTGTGGAAACCACTCATGTATGTTAGGCAACTAACCGTATTGTGCTGAGTTCAAACACAACCGGACCCCTGCAGGGTGAAGCATTTCTGATAAATATAAATCACTCCTTTCGACGCATGCCATGACCTCTGCGGATACTAATGATACATGACAACGCCGGGACTGCAGACAGACAGAGAACCAAAGAAGAAATACAGCACATTAAACACACGGAGGAGAGTAATGAATGGACCAGATCATAAACACCCCACGGTGCCTGTGGTACAGTTGTATCTGGAGTACATGTTATGCCATTAATCTTAGCTGCATATTACCTTTGATGGTTGAATTTTTTTTGAAATTTTTTTCTAAAGATCCTGGCTGTTGGAAGAATTGTGGCGATGATAAATAAAAAACAAATGTTATGCAATGTTAGGTGAAAATAGCAGTCTGAACATTTTTAGGTAAAGTTTTCCACAGACGAGCGAGCCCACACAGGCCCTCGCTGCCTATCAGTTATGGTAAATGAATCTGGGTGGTGGCAGTTAATCAAGGAGTGAATGGGACTTCACCTCGAGTGTCTGTGAGAAAACCTCCCAGTGAGTTGTTGATAAATGACGGGTTGGCAGCCAGTTTTGCGGTTGTATGTGTGTGTGTGTGTGTGTGTTTTTGCATGTGTGTAAGGGGGGGGAAGCTGCTTCACATTGTGCACATGGGCACCCCTGTAAAAGGAAATTAGAGGCCAATGTAAAGCTGTGGGTGCAGTCGAGGGTCCTGTGCTTGTGTGTTTGTGTGTGTATGTGTGTGTGTGTGTGTGCGCGCGCATGCAGGTTTGTGTGTGTTGTCTATTGAAGTGGAGGAATGGGTGGGAGGAGGGAGCTGTCTTTTTAAATGGCCAGAGAGAGGAAGGATGTCTCCAGCCTTGACTCTGGCGTCCCTTTGTTGTTCGTGAAAACAAAACAAAAAGAGAGGAGGACAAGGGGAGAGAGGGAGAGGAAAGAAGAAAAAAAAAAAAAAGAAAAAAGAACATGAGGCAGCGGAAGAGAGGAGGGAGGGAGGAGAGGGGAAAGCAGAAAAAGTTAGAGCCAGTCTCTGACAACAATGCAGTCTGCTCTGTGACAGAGACATGATGTCACGTTAGTGGAGTCCCTGGTGTGGGGGTGGGAGGACGAGTGGACTGGGTAGGGCCATACCTCCATCCTCCCTCTCCCCCATGTGCGTCTCTCCCTTTTTTCTTTTTTTTTTTTTTCCCCTTAGTGAATGAACCTTGGGAAGCATAATGGGACAGGCTCGCAGCTCCACTTCCGCACAGCTGTCATTTGAAACAGTGAGATTTCCAGGTCGTTCATTCATGCCCTGGTCCCTGCTGAGCACTGCTCAGAGAGAGTGAGGGAAGCCTGGTAAAAGATCGCCCTCAGGGGAGTGTGTGGCTGTGTGTGTGTGTGTGTGTGTGTGTGTGTGTGTGTGTGTGTGTGTGTGCATTGGGGGGGAGGCAGGAAGATGGCAGGTGGAGGGAAAAAAGAAGAAGAGGCATATGGTTTGTGAGAGAACGCTACGATATAAATGGCTGTGCGTCACGCTCACTTTACCCGCCTTAGATTCACAGTCATGTCTGACATTTATACATTTTTGGATGTATACGCAGCTTGAGTTTGGATCACACATGTGGCTTCCTAACGCCATGGTGGGCTTGAACCTCAAATATTTGACATTTTCACTTTTAGAAAATGACCTAAGCGACAAAACAGATATGCAGTTTTTGTACATTCATTCATTCTGTATTGTCGTCAAAATTGGCGTAAACTTGAGTCACAACCTTTCTCCACCCTCAAACTTAATTTGTATTCACCTCAAAGTGAAGTTCTCCAATAATGTTTAAAGATTTATTTAATTTTGTAATGGTGAATCATGAGAATACGTCACTGCACCAATCACCTACAGCCACCGTCACATCCTGGCTTTTGTTTTAAACAGGTGTACAGTACATGAACATTGACATATTTATGAAACATTATAAAATTCACAAGGCAAGTATTTATTGTGGGGTTATTTTATTGGATCTCATTGTATTCTTGTGTGTTCTCGCCCTTTCGGTGCTCCCTGTACGTGCTCTGCCGTTTCCTCTTTGACAAACACCCACAGCTTGCTGTTATTTTACAAGAAACTTCTATGCTTGATTAGTGATCCTGCACAAAGCTAAATTGAATCCAAACACATTCGCTGCTCGTGTGGAAGCACCTGGGTGGGCGCGCAAGTCAAGGAAAGAAAAAAAAAAAAAACCTTAGTTGGCAGTGGTACAGTTCTATTAATACACTCATTGAGCTGCAATACATAATCAAGCACAAGTGTGGATTTGAACCTCCTCATGGAGCTTTTTTTGTAATAGAATTTGGGCCAGGCCGGGGAGAGAGAGTGGGAGCAAAGTAACCTGTTGAGGTCCAAACCACCCATCGAGTAGCCTTCAGTAATGCAGCGCAGCCTTGGACAAGCTCTTCTGGAGGAATCCGCTCAGAAACAATTTCAGTAACATTTAGCATTCTTGTCTGCTCCGTCCAATTTGTGCAACAGAAATGACCTTAGGGAAGCTTCCATTACTGTTTTAGAGCAGGGACCAAAAAGTAATGTCAACAGCCTGCTCAATTAGGTGCACATGGCGTGAAGAAGATGTTTAGCAAAGGCTGGGGCATCTCACGGTGTAAATAAATAGCTTGTAAGTATGAGCTTGCATGACTTTGGGATTCTGCATGTGTTTGTCTCATTGCCTTGATTGCTTACAGAGTCGGCTGGCTCCCGCTCGCTGCAGCGCCGTGGAGCTAAATCATAGCTGGTAAGGGGCGGTTGGAATATTCCACGATCTTCACCGCTGAGCAGTGGGAGGAAACCAAAGATTGATTGCTGTAAGTTTTGAATAATAGAAAGACAGATGGACAGAGAAGCGAGAGATCAAGGACAGAAGGACAGGCAAATAGAGACAGGATCTGTGCGGATCCACCATGGGAGGGTCCCAGTAATTGTTGGACTTTATTATCTAGCAAGAGGAAATTGTACCCTTTGCCACCCACAAGCACTCAATGGTAACTATCAAGTTAAACTGCCAAAGTGAAACATTGTGACAAAGCCTCCTTTTAGAGATGAGGGATGACAGTGAGATGGGGACGGGGTGGGGGTTAAATCTTGGCCCCTGGGAGTAGGAGGGGCAGTGTCACCATTTGGGGCTGTTGAAAAGAGCACAATGATGCCTGGTATCGGGTTTGCCTGTTTGACAAATGGATCTCCTGCTGTGATCGTGGCGAGTGCAAGAGCCCTTATCTGTTGACAACAACGGAGGATGGAGATAAATATGAAGCATCTTTTACGTAAACTTGCAAAAGATCACAAGAATTTTTACAGGTTTTTCAAATCACGCTGCTGCTCCAGAGATCAAATTCAACAGTTGCACTTTTTTTTATATGCTTTGAAACTTTACGTCTAAAGTCACTGGGACCAAAGAGGCTGTTGCACAGAGGTGCTAACATGTAAACCATCTACTCATCTGTGGTGACTGAGCAACAAAGCAACAGCAGCCACAACTCATCCCCAAAACACACAAAATCCTCACTTGCTGCTGACTTTCAAAGGAGCCTTGGCAAAATAAACTCAGGCTGTGTTTGTTTGCAGTTAGTCACACTCGACGTCCGAAAAAGTGGAGACGGAAACACGACGTGTCGTCACACCCTGGAAATTAATGACTCATATTAATGACTGTAGCTGTCTGGAACTACCTAGCTGCATTATGCAAATGTAGAAACCATGTGAGCGTGGTTTTTGGAGAGTTTTAGGTCAAAAAAATAAGAAAGAGAAATTAAAAACCACACACACACACACACTCATCCACTAAACACAGGCGTAACGACAACACAAGTAACACAGCAGCCCAACCACTGTAATGTTATTTGATGGTAATTGAATATAAACTGGTAGCAGAATACATACAGTCAAAGTAATCTCTATGTATAAACTGCATTACTGAGTAAACATACAGTATGTAGGAGCAGCAGAGTTACAGGTGGCGCCTCTTTGTGCGTTTAACAAGCAGCAGATTCCTACACTGTTGCCGTTGTGTGCAAATTTACATCTTGGAATATTTTACTCGTTACTTTCATTTCAATGTTAAACTAATGAGATAAGTGGGAGCAAAGCGAGTCCGTTCTGGAATTAATTTGATTTGCATGGTTTTATATTAAATTGAACTGTTATTTCTATCTGTTCTATTCTTGCTACAATATGTTGTTTATAATGATTTTTATGTTGTATTTTATCTCTGTAAATCATCACATTGGACAACACTGGGATACCATTTAACATAAGAAAAAATACACAGAAGTGCCTTTTTTTAAGCAGCCCACCAAAACCGTGTTAACTGATGGGACATAAACTGGAGCACATGGGAGCTGAAAATTTGGGCTTTCTTCAGTTTTTATTCTGGATCAGAAACATGCACCAGCGCTAAAGGGTGATTTAAGGAGGTCAGCATCAGCAAATGACAACGGTTTGCGAGCACGACTACAAGTCAGGTCCTCGCCACACACAGGCACACGTTTTCTTACCTAATACTTAACCCGTTTTGACATATCTGGCCATGAAGTCAGTACGGCCCTCACCTATTTACAAAAAGACAGCCTTTGAACTGAGAGACTGCTATCCTCGACTTACTCTCACCAATAAAACCACACACAAATCTTCAATCCAGGCCTTGTAAATCAGGGTGAGCGCTGATCAAAGCGGGGCTGTGAATCTTACATGACATATCCTGCATTCCTTGCTAAACACATTCACATGCGGCACTCAAAAGCGTAGCACTTGTTTGTTGACCCCTTATCCATTTCAGGCACTGAGCATTCATTTTATTTGAAGCTGAATTCATCTGACCGTTCTCAAACGCTGTATGGTCAAACAGCGTGAGGCTTGTTCCCTGAACAAATAGGAAGACTGGTCACACATCTGCCTGAACTGTGTGTTTAAGGCATATTTTGGTTTTAACCATCACTTACTGAGGCAGCAGTTGGAAGGATAGTAGACAAAACTAACCAACTGGAGTTGCCTTTTTTAATTAAATTCACACATCTGTGGCCTGTGTGTCATTTTTTTGGGACTGTTTGCTTTTGTAGGCGTAGTGTCAGATGAAATAATTAACCTTTAAACAGATTGTAACGCTTGCTTTTGACAAGATCAAGTAAGCAGGTCTCACCTTATGAGTTATCATGTCAGCTGATATCCATCCGTTAGATATACGCACTGTTCTAAAAAGGGTAGCAAGGGGTTGCTCACACTCACAGCCATTTAAAATCAGCAATTAACCTGTCACTCATCTTTAAACTGTGGAAGGAAGCCACAGCCCTCAGAGAAAACCTTTCCTGGCACAGTGAGAACATGCAAACTCCACACAGAACCAACCAACCAGGAGAATCAAACCCACAACCTTCTAACCACTGCATCATTGTGCCACCTGTCAGCTTATATTCTGCTTCATATTTCCAGACTAAATTACAATTAATTAAATTACCACAAACCAACGGAGTGTTTGCTAATCCAATCATAGGTTTTTAACCCGAAGGCCCAGCAAGACATGTGAAGCTTTGCCTTTGAATCACATGTTGAAGCAATGCTGATGACGTTGTTGGAATATAATACTCGATACAGAAAGAATTTGGAAGGTGGCGTCTTTTGTTTTTTTTTTTTTTAAAGATTTTCCAAAACAAAAAATCAACGGCAAAAATGCGAGGAATTGTATTTATCTGCTCTTGTATGAACTGCAATTATTAGAATTCTTAGTTATCTAGCTCACCAATCGCATTATTTCCAAAGCAAAGAGCACATAATTAGTTTGTTTTTTAATGTGGGTTCAAAATCTGTTCAAGACTAGAGCACAGTGGATCTGTAGTTTGTCTCCACTGTGTAGAAGCCAGGCTCACATGCTGTCCTGTTCTGTATTGGATTTGTGAAAGTTTACACTC
This sequence comes from Stegastes partitus, assembly GCF_000690725.1. Classification (NCBI taxonomy): domain Eukaryota; kingdom Metazoa; phylum Chordata; class Actinopteri; family Pomacentridae; genus Stegastes; species Stegastes partitus. The sequence goes on from NW_007577742.1 coordinate 1,209,955, forward strand.
CAGTAACCTCAGCCAAAATTATCTAATGTAGGGTTCAATTCACCAAACACACAAGCTCATTCTTTTGAAATGCTAAAAGTACACAAAAAAAACATGCTGTTTGATAATGGAGACAAGCATAAGAGCTAAACAGGATCCTTTGTTTCTAAAATTACATCAAACTTTGAGTGGTGAGTCTGCCAAAACTGCATTTGTGACCAAATGAAAATGGAAAACTTAATATTGTCTAAGGGCCTTATCCAGTGATCAGTTGTCGCTAGGGATCTCATAGTGCCAGAAATCTGACAGTTGATACCAATGCCATTAAAATCCCATGTTTCTGTAGGAAATGTCCATATACAAAAAAAAAAAATATCTGAAAGAAAAGAAGATTCAAAAATATATTTCAACACAAGTTGCAATTGGAGAGTCTGCACAGTTGTGTGTCCAAACTCATAATCCTGTATATGTAGTAAAGATCTAGAAGAAATATCATAGGTTGGCACCCAAGATTTGTGTCAGCATTTCACCATCTGAAGTATGAAATCTGGTCACAGTTGCTCCCTTCTGTTCCTGAGTTAAGACGTTAAATAATTCGAGTTTTTGCTGAAGTCACAGTGAAGTTGACCTTTGACCTTTCAGGTAGTAAATGTCATCACTATATTATTTTGTCCTTTTATACATTGGTGTGTCATGTAATAGTTATTAGTATATGAATTCTTGAGTTATGGCCTAAAACGTATTTTGTGAGGTCAAGCTTAGGTTTGACCAGCGAATTTTCCGAATTTCTTTGAAGATAAGCCGACGAGAACCGGACCAGAAATAATCTGGTGGAGGCACAAAAATGAATGCACCAGAAAGATAACACACAAAACTGTAATGTTACATTTGTACAGACTGGACTAATTCATTTTTGTAGACATGTCCTGTGGTCTGATGAAACTAAAATTCAACTGTTTGGCCATAATGAGCATCGTTACATTTGGAGGAAAAAGGGGGAAGCTTGCAAGCCTGAGAACACCATCCCAACTGTGAAGTACGGGGGTGGCAGCATCATGTTGTGGGGGTGTTTTGCTGCAGGAGGGACTGTTGCACATCACAAAATAGATGGCATCATGAGGAAAGAATATTATGTGGAAATATTGAAGCAACATCTTAAGACATCAGCCAGGAAGTTGCAGCTTGGGTGCAAATGGGTCTTCAAACGGACAATGACCTGAAGCATACCGCCAAATTAGGTACAAAGTGGCTTCAGGACAACAAAGTTAGTGTCTTGGAGTGGCCATCACAAAGCCCTGATCTCAATCCTGTAGAAAATTTGTGGGCAGAGCTGAAAAGGCGTGTGGAGCAAGAAACTTGACTCAGTTCCACCGGTTCTGTCAGGAGGAATGGGCCAGAATTCTATCACACTATTGTGAGAAGCTTGTGGAAGGAAACCCAAAATGTACGACCCAAGTCATACAGTTTAGAGACAATGATACCAAATACTAAGGAAATGTATGTAAACTTCTGACTTTGAAGAAAGTAATAAAAAAAAATTCTCTCTCGCCTTATTCTGGCATTTAGCAAATACAAATAATTTTGTTAATCTAACTGACCTAAAACAAGAAAAGTTTAGTTACATTTAATGTCAGAAAAAAAGGTAATATGTCTTTTTATGTAGTGTATGTAAACAGTGAAACTTACTTTGAGTTCTATACCTTACCATGTTAAGTGCTGCGTGATAACGTGTTGTGAACTGCGCTATACAAATAAAACTGAATTGAACTGTACAGATTAGGAAGCCTGTCTAAGAGCTGCTGAGATCATTTAAGGTTGTTCCTCTTTTCACTCTAAATCCTTTGTGACAACAACTGCATCCGAGCTTTTGGCTGTCTCTAGCTTGCAGCTGATCATCCAACTCTTGGTGTTTTTGCAAAACAAGTACAGTCACATTTTCTAAACAGCATTGACTGTGAACCAAAGTTTTGCTTTTTTCTGATGACCCTCGATTCCACAAAGGTTTTTAGTCTTGTGGGGGGGACTAAACGCTGTGCACTGGCATCGCTGTAACATCCTGTTCTAAGTTTGGCACGATCTAGCTTATTTTTTTAAGGATATTCCACTGCAGACAACAAATCATTTTTTTTTGTTTATAAAATGGTTTTTCTTAAACTGGAATTTGTGTTTGTGTGTGTAAGGGATTTGTGTTTAGGTTGTAGTGACGCTGACCTTAGTATGACTCAGAATAATAGTAGGTCTTTGCTTGCTAGCTTATAAAAGTCTTTTGTGTTTTGTTGCGAAATGTAACAGAAACCCAATTGGTCACGCATAAACATGTGTTTGGCATGAAAATTAAACATGATTACTAACTAACAACAGGCGTCAGGCTTGCGCGAGTGTTCTAATGTTAAGTTTGTTGTATCTAAATCAAACTGACCTGACATGTTGTTGTTTTTTTCTGTGCTTCGTATTGCTTAACTTCCAATGTTCAGACCTGTATTTGCCAGCGTGGCCTTTCTCTCATAATTACTCTCTCTTTCAATTGGCTTTAGTCCTCGTGCTGTTTCCTGAAAAAGAAAATCAATGTGTATACCAACAACTGGTTCCCTCTGGGGTTCCATAAATTTTAAGTTTCCTTAGTTTGGCAGAAGCAAAGCTCATGGAAGCCAAAACAGATGTTCCAACATTGAAAAATGAGAATAGAGTCATGACCCACAAAGTGTGTTGGAGATCGACCTCAAGCAGGTGTAAATGGGTTTATTATAATGACGGAAGGCCTGTCATGATGTACAGAATCCACTCGGAAACAAACTCTTCTGTGCTCAGGTGCTGCTGGATATACAGCACATTTACAATAGCAGAGTCAATCACGTGTAACTTCTCATTTTAGACCAATAATAGATTAAAAAAATTAACACACTTAGGCTTTGAAAAGACCTTTATATAAATAATTTACATACAAAAGCGCATATACAGTTAAACACACGTTTAAATGTATACATGTATATATATCACCCACCAGTGATCGTATACGGTATGTAGGCTGCTATGCAGATGTGAGGCCTTGGAAAACAGAAATTGTTTAAGCACATGCTGTCTGAATCATAACTTGTGCATGAAGTAATTGGATGTATTATTTGGATGTCCTGCTTAATGTCCAGATGAACCGTGCATCTGAAGCTTCTCAGGAGGAGTCCATGGACAGAGTCTTTGGCAGCCTGCCATGTGTTTTCGTTCACTTGTTTTGGACTGTCCTCTAATGTTTCCATGCCCTGTTGCATAAAAAAAGGAAGGTTAAAAAAATTTAAACCAAAGGAGCATAAAAACAGGAATCAGTCAATATGGACAGACAATATGGACGGAGAGGAAATGCTTGAGGTTTGGCACGTCAGACAGCATTCCTTTCTCTGCATTTCAACCTGCCAATGATGCGAACGTCTTTTTTAAAAAAATGTTTCTTATGCTTCATAAAACGTCTCCCTAGATACACTCAGGTATAGAAGATTATTTAAAAAAAACAAAGAAAATGTTGAAATGAGTTACCTAATAACAATGATAATGACTTCAACAAAGCTGGGTCATAGGAAGTTGAGCACCACTTAACAGCATTTTGAGCTATAAAAGCAGTCTGGTAATTCGCACTTTTATGTGAAAGTTTTCAAAACAACATGAAGCAAATAACACAGCTTCAAAGCTGTTAAATTGTCTGTGACCAAATACCAAAATTATTTGGTAAGTCATAGGGAACAGCCTGGAGAACTATGAGAACACATGTCAGACACACAAACTGCATCAGCAGAGCAGCCGTGGACAGTAGCCAACAGGATAAACACATACTGTGGAGGTTCAATTAACTGGCATTTAACCAGACACATGACACATCTCTATAGAACTGTTGGCAATGCGTGTTTATTATGGAACTGAACGTCCTCCTCGCACTCAGATTGTGCTATGCTTATTATGACATGTTTGGGTGTTTATATGAGCCTGATTTTTGTGACATCAAAACTATTTTGGAAGAAAGTTGTGGTCTAATGTGCAACTTCCATGATGTGAGCGTGATGTGGAAACTTACAACCAGAGAGAACAGAGACATCTTGCGTTATTTTCTTTGCAAATTTATAGCTTCTAAAGGTGCTTTCAATTAGTAGTTTCAGCATTTTTTTTGTCTTAAATGTGTCTGAAAATCATTTTAAACATATATTTTGCATAATTCTGTGTAGTTATTCTAAATGTGCAGCTGGATAAAACCTGTGTAGACAATGCACCCAAGGAAAAAAAAAATCTTTCAAAATGTCTTGTCAGGGATATGAAGTAGTGGGAATTTAGAGTATTTAAAAAGCAAACACAATTATAATGTAGATTTAAGGAATACTGAAACGTCCTCAGAAGATGAGATGCGACTTATTCATCAGTCACACTTAATCAGTCGCGTCTTCACACAGTTTCCCCTATATGACACTCAGTATAGTGTCTCCCCGGGTTGCTGGACTGCTGTTATACAAACTGTGGTATTTCCATTAAGGACTAATGCAACTGTTTAATAACAGTGGAGCACAGATACTGAGAACTGACAAAAAGCAGTGGTTGAGCAGGCAGAGGTCCAGGGATTGAGAGCTGGCAGAGAGATTTCATCTATTCGAATAACCTCTAATGTAAGAATGGTTCTTTTCTTGGACCGTATGCCGTTGCAAAGGGAAGTCATGGAAACTAATAACCGTGAACTTGCTGTAATGATAAAACCAAAAATTTGCCAGTTGGAGTTGTTGCTTCAGTGACAGCAGAGAGCAGATTTAGATAGAGAAGATAAGCACACAACAACAAGCCTGCAGCCTTAGACTTCACAGTTTGTTCAGTGTAGCTCTGGATGTACATATGCACTGATATTTGGCTGTATGTATATATTTGTAATAGTCCTAAGTCTGTGTTTTTTAAATGCTATCAAACAGCCATGACCCAAAATGCACTGTGGCCAGAGTAGATTTTTTTTTGGTAATGTTTTAAGCCCAGAACTGAATTCCTGGCATTTAATATAGTTCCCACATTAGCACACAATCAAATCACTGCTACAAATAATGATCAAAACTAGTGGTTTAAAGGAACTATGTATATTTACTCAAGTACTGTAATTACATAAAGATATTTTGAGTATTTTGTCACCAAAATGTAGCAGAAGTTTGCTTTTTCTTCTTCCCTAATCAAAAAATCCTCTCATGACCCTTCAAAATAATCTTGTGACCTTTTGAAAAAGTGGCAACCGTTATGATGGGAATTTAATCAACTGTAGCTCCACGTCCATCATACGCAGTAAACGCCTATTACATATTGATTTTTTATTTTTAATTTTGCGCTGTTGTGCTTTCACTTTACTAGACATTTAACTTCCAAAAGTGGAAAATGCAGCAGTTGCAGTCTAGGTCTCATCAACACAACCTGCACAACTGATTGCACCAAATATTAAACATTTGCTTTTGCATTTACGTGCAGTAAATGATTTTTACTTTGCACATATCTTCCACCTCTCCCTGCATAACAATACTACAGTGATAACTTGGCTCCAGTTGCAGGGTTAAAGTACATTCTTTAGCTTTTGGTCCGTCAATGTCTCCCAGATCCTGTGACAAGAAGACAAAATGTGGACAAGCATCCACCCACACTTTGTTGTGATCAACCCAACTTTCTTCATTTGTTTAAAAATGTTTGTCTTTAGTCTGGCTTTGCTCAAGATGTGAGTTTACGTGTTTTCTTAGAGAATGAAGACTTTCAAATGGGAAAAAGCACGAGGCAAATAAAACTAATCTTTGTTCCATGATCATCAAAAATCTGATGAAAACCATCATCTTCACCAGCTCACAGTATCTGCAAGTTAGATCCATCGTCGATGCAGAGGACTGTGTGATAAAGTCATGATGCCTGCTTGCTTGAGAAGACTTTCCCTCTCTGCCACAGCGGATGATATGAGCCGTACAAACCCAAATTACGTTTATAATTTACACGGTGCAAACATGGGCACAAAATCAAAGCCTTCCACTGAATCATTTAGCATATTTACTTAGCTGGCAACTTCACGGGCAGTCAAACCTGTCTGTGTGAACTCCTTCATTTGTATTTTCTGCTGACACACACTGGAAAGTGCAGACCGAGTGACAGTCACTCTCTCATTAGCAAGTTCTTGGTGGAGACTCCAGATTCTGTGGGTGGCCTGGAACTCGAGAAAAGTGCTTTCTCTCTGTATCTACCGCTTCTTTCCATGGAGACCTGAAGTCTCCAGTCACCCTGAATGTACCCTTTCCCAGTGTCCGTGGAGAAGAAAAAAAGAACGCATCCAATATTTCAGCAAATAGAAACCTTATCCAAACAAAGGTAGAGTTATTACTTTCAATCAAAAGCACATGTGAGAAAAAAAAAAGGGAGACTGGACACTTGCTGTATTGAAAACATAACTTTGTAAAGTGCAGCGTGCAGGGTTTGGTGCTGAATACGCTGCTCCTTTTTATTGTCAGGGAATGTGAAAAAATGATTAATTGTGTCTCTTTGCACCTTAAATTGAAATAAGTTATGAAATATCCATCGAATCTAAGTGGAGATATGGTGGAAAAGTTCCATTTCCCTTTCTCTGTTATTGACGAATACCAACGGTAACAACAGAAGAAGAAGACGACAGTGGTGTACGAAGGTATATCTTTAGAATCTGCACTGTTTTTCACACCTTTTTTTGAAATACAAATATTGAACATCTGGCGAAGACATTTACGTAAGAGGTCACTTACAAATTTTTCCACATAGTCCGTAAAATAAGCTAATGACTGAGGGAAAAACTGAACATGTATTATTTAATAATTTACAGAGGACTTACAGAGAGAATACAAATCAAACTCAGCGACTTTTTCACGGCACCACACAGGCACCAGATGTTAAAGCTAAAGTATTTTTACCGGCTGATTGTGAAGAGAGGAGCTTATCTTGGAATGCTGCTTAGATTGTAATGTAAATGCGAACTGACAGTCGGTCGGGGAAATTTACTGCACAACACTTGTAAATCACAAATAATATTGTAGTCGGTATATTGTAGCGCTGCAGCGGTTCCTAGGGCCACGTAAACATAACATCTGGTTCAGACTGCCTTCAGCAGTTTGAACAAAACTGTTCAAGTAGTTACAAGGCATTGTGGCCAAGACCGTTTTCAACAGCTTTAATATTATCTTTTAAACTTTTTTGTGATTTTCAACAAGAGGCATGAAAAGTGAAAAATACGCTCCCTTGGTTAATAACTAAGCGAACATCGTGGCACACAGAAGAGGACAATAGCTCTACAATGATGCTGCTGCATTTGATGTCTTTTCAAATTACATCTCCCGTTAGGAATGATGGAATCAGTATGTTGCTCTCTTTGGAAATATCAAAAAGAACCAAGTGAAGTTGTACGACAATGTCATTAAAATTGTGAGTTTTGAATCAAAGTGGCCTCTCAAAGGGCTTTCAGCACATGTTGCCTCATTGTCTTAAGTCGTGAAAAGCAGTGAACACACTGAGAAAAGTCCTCAAGATGTCCTGAATCTTTCAGTTTAATCATAATGTACCCATAACATGCAATAAAAATCCATGTGGGCTCAACGCAGCCAAACATACCTTGCACATTTTTACTGTAACAGAAGTATATCAAAGGATTTTGTCTAGAGATCACATCTGCAAAGCATCAGCCCATAATAGCTTTTATGAAGTCTTATTTGTACTCATGAAAAAATCTCAAATGCAGACACAGCCGGTTGGTGATTTTAGTGACCATTGAACTTCCTCAAATTGTGTTTTAACTTGATATATACAGCCTGTTTAGATGGCAGCGTTATTGCACAGATATTTTCACCTTTAAAAATGCTGTTAACATTTATCATAGCAAGCTTTTAGCACACTGTTTTTAAGCTGTTTTGGTTGTAGCTCAGCAGTCATACTGACTGTACATCTAAAAAGGTATTTATTTTGTCCATCTTACTCAAATAACTCTCAAATACAACATTTTCTAGTGATGCAGAGCAGATTCAAGTTTTTTCCCAACAAATTTCTGTTTGAGTTTTAACTTGCGCTCTACTCATTGGCCTACAGGAGACTTTGCTTGATTACAAAAAGGGATGTATTTTCATTCAGTACTACAGACGCACCTATTTCAAGCCATCCAAATCATGAGGATGTTCGCTCATGTTGCAGTCTGATCATCCATCACTGATGAAACATGACTGTGAGGACGTTGATGTCTTAAATTAGACAATTTTCTCTGCAATTTGACTCTGATTGTTGCTTATTTGTGATCATAAGACTCACATTCCAGCTTCTGTCAAATTACTGCTAACGGCAGTAACGTGCCAAAAAGTGCACCAACACATTGTAGACTGTTTGCATGTAAACAGTGTAACAGACCCAAACAAGGTGGATTACAAACAGGACTGAAATCTATCTACCACATTTGTTGCGAAAAATGCATTTAGCTGAGTAAAACTGAAAGTAAATATAACTGTTTGTGTGCGAAAAAGCTCCTCAGGGGACTTTTAACATCCTAAACAAGATTTTCAGGCGTATTAATGAAGTTTTTTTACAGTAGCTTCTTGCTTAATAATCTCTGTCCAGTCAACTTCTGTTTGCGTCTTTCTAACATAACATGATGCAAACATTTTCTACGTTGTTTTTGTTCCCTTTTTTTCTTTTTACATTAAAATAATTAACCATAAGAAGCAACACAACAAACAATAACACATCCCGTGTGACCAGTGATACAAAATACATTCTTTTATTCATTCATCATTGTAAATACACAAAACAAATCATTGCAAAGTATTCACACAAACAATATTTAGTGGGATATAAATCTTCACACCATTTACACACCATTTACACAAAGTACTTTGGAAACTAATGTCATCTCTTTTAGGAACTATCTTTTTTTTTTTTTCCGATGCATTCAGTTTGGAATATCAGTCACAGCTATCAAAGCTATCTATGTCTTTTCCCCTCTTATCTATACACACAGATTTTACCATTTTCAATCTATCCAACTGTGCTCGTTTCATCCACCGTTAACTCTTCTCACCTAGATCATTTTGCTGCAATGTTTAGGATTCATATGTTATTATATGTACATGATATACATTGATTCTTAAATACATTTTCATTGCTTCCAGTCTATTTACAATATAAGAGCTTATTGATATTTTAAATGGTTACAAAATATACGCACTTGATGCTGTTAAAAAAAAAATGTATTAAAGCAAAAGGAGGCAAATGTGATATTGTATTGACTTTGTTTGTAATGAGTGGTTGTTAAAGGCCTGACACTTCACGTCCAGTACGACATAAAGCTCTGCAATATTTCATGAGAAGAAAGTATGCAGGCATATTTGAAAAACAGAGAAATAAACAGGGCTGCGTGCCATCAAAGAAAACGTTGATTCGAACTGCAATTCTCCCTGAAAACACCAGGCTTATGGAGCATTTTTGTAACCTTAATCAATCTTCTCACATCCCCATTCATATTGGCTTCGTAAACGGAAAAAAATTGCAATTCCATCATATCCTTGAATCCCGTTCATGTGATTGGAAAAGCAGAACCAGTCTGGTTCGCGCTCTGGTATCGGAAGAACCGCTAAGCCTGCAGCAGAGGACTACCTCGGTGCAAACTGTTTTAACCCACACAGTTGTATCACAATCGATTACAGCTGTATGTGACAGATCAAACAAAGTTTCCACAGTGAACACAGTGCTTTATCTCTCTTCTTGTGGCTAAAAATAGGGCAAGGAGTTAATTCCCCAGATGAAACTCATCAATCCAATGTAAGTGTTTGTTCATTCTTTGGTTTAGGAGTATTTGGCGTCGCATATGAGTAAATAAACAGTGTGTGCAATCAGTTCTTCATTTAATATGATGTGTATGCGCATTGTTACTGGTTGTAAATGTTTTGCATAGCAATAGCAGAATTCTTCAAGACTTTACATAAGCAACATGGAGTGAGACATTGTGAGAAAAATTGATGGCATAAAATGGAAAAAAGATCCAGAAATTAAACACAGCACATTACACGTCAGATCTTTTAAACTAATTGACTTCAGAGATCGTTAAGGAATGTACTATTTGGTAAAAATATGGCTTGTCTGTAAATAGTCTATCTGTCGTAATGTTATAAGCTGTAGCTTGATGAAAGACTGCTACGTGTGTTGCCTCCATCTAGAAAAAGTCCACACCTATCACAGCATCTGCTGGCTAACTTTGTGGCTCCCTGAATGTTGTAATAATGTGTAAAAAGGTTTGTTGGGTTTGTGAACAAACACAGCACAAGCTCATTGATCTCTCAAAGTCGTGAGGTGTGTGTGTGTGTGTGTGTGTGTGTGTGTGTGTGTGCGCTTGTGTGGTACGTGAATGTGTGTGAGAGGATGCGTGTTTTTTATGTGGGTGCAGGGATCGACCACTCACAGCAAACACATTAAAGCATTCCCATTTGCTCTCCGCTTGCCGAATAGCGAGCTTGAACCCACACAGTCTGTTCTGTCTCTTGTTAGTCTCTGTCTTTTACTCCTTTCAATACAGCCACAACCCATCCTTTAAAAAACTTTCCCTGGCAGATGGAGACAGAGGCCTCTACGCCGACAGCAGCTGCCTCAGCTTCAGATCTTCTGGCACATGTGGAGCCTGGACTTGGACGAGGAGGTGGCGTCTTTCCACACCTTGCAGGAGAGGCCTTTGGCACAGTCACAGCGCTGGAAGATTTCCAAGCCGTGAGAGCCTTTCTTCCTCTGCTTGGTGCACACCTCTCCCTGCCGCAGCACCGGTTTGCAAATTTTGGTCCAGAAGTGGCGGGCGCAGCAGTAGCCCTCTGAGCAGTCAGATGAGCGAAGGCAAGGGTCACCCTCATGCCCTAACAGAGGAAGACAAGATCACTGGTAAACCACGGGAACTGGCATACGAGCACTCGGAAAAACAGAAACAAATGCTTCATCAGAGACATAAAAGACCTGCATGAAATTGTAAACCATCCAGAATCTTGGAGTTTGTTGTGAGGCGCTTAAATAAAGAAAGCAAAGGAAATGTGCAATGATTGTTCATTAGGGCGGTTATGTTTTCCATACGGATACGTTTATGTAACCCTTTCTTCACGTTTCGGGTTCCGTTTGCCTTATAAAGCATGTGAGAGACGAAAAGAAACATGAAGCTTTCACCAGAAATCAGGCAAACAATTTGATTATTCTGTATATTAACCATATCATCCAATCTGTTCTTCTGTTAGTCTGATATTCTTGGCGCACTCTCATGAGCAGCGTATATAATTACTATAATTTAGACACGCAGGTTTTTCTGTGAAACTCCTTTATGTGTATATTACCTCTTGCCAAAGGTTGCATTATCATCCAAACCAGTCATCCTGTGTCCCTGGCAAAAGCACACTTTGCTGACTAGTTATTTCAATATGAACTTCTAACCATCAGTGTGATGAAGTGTGAAGCCTGAATGTTTGTTCATTGTTTTAACATCACTGATTTTCTGGAAGGACTTCTCTAAAGCAGCGACTTGCAGAAGGCCATTAGAATGTAATAGCTTTTAAAGAAAGGCAGCGAGTCAAGTGCAAATAAAAGGAAATGGCCTCATTTATAGCAACTTTAAGTCGTGCCGTTATTTTCGCATTGATGCAGTCTGCTGTCTTCAGGGTGCATTTAGAGTCGAGTAATTTAAGTGTCTCATTAAACTTATTACTTTATGGATGGGGGCCCTTACATAATCTTAAATCAGCTGACACGAACGCGAAGCACGGGGGGGGGCTCAGTTGAGTTATTAGCTATAATCATCCCAAACCTGCATTCTGCGGTTTTCACTTGCGTATCGTACAGTGTGTGCTGTCAATGAAACTGTATGGCTTTATGTAGGTGCAGAAACAGCACACGCATTGTGGTTTCTACCAGCCTCCCCATGCTGTGCTTTGGGCACACAGGCGCTGACACATGAGCAGACAGGCAATTATCAACTTAGTACGTGGACTGGTGTTACCCGTGAATTCTTAAGAAACATGCAAGCAGTGAACAACAGAAGGATTCAGCTATCCAGACCAGGTTCAGTGAGGACAACAGCGAAATATATGAGAGGAAAGATACTAGCGATGATGTTTAGAGATGGCAGGGTTTCCACTGAACATATTTCAAACTTAACATCAAATGCAGTCAAATCTTACCTTTAAGAGAATGCTTTGCATGTGCTTTCCCACCCTTCCTCCAACTGTGGTCTTTGTTGGAGAGCTTGTTGTGTTCGTCTAACGCTGAGATGTGCGGTGACAGGACGCTCTCGGAGATTGGGACACAAATATCTGCAGATGAAAAGAAGGGAAAGTTATTAAGGTAATGGAAATCCTAAATCTGCTTCGTTTTTTTTTACAAAACTACAGAACAGATTACTGAACCAACAACTGAGTGCCAACATGGCAAACTGAAAGATCACATCGATATCTTAATAGTGAGGACAGGCGACTTCCTGAATGTGTTGATCAGCTATGTCAGTTGAAGCTAATTTCAGCACAGCCTCTGCACACACACATCAATGGCCTTCACACTGCTTTTTGCAGAAACAACATGCCAACACGTGACCATTGATTCCCTGCCTCTGGGGCTTAATTTAATACAGTTCAGCAATAGCCTAGGATTCTGTCTGAAAGCATGTGTTTAGCATTATTTAAATGTATTGGCTCTATCACTAAGACTCTGGGCTAGATGCTGTGGTACTGTTTGTTCAATGACCTAGAAAAAGTCACTTTTTCCAGACTATTTGCATAAGACAAGAAATCAAGTTTCTCAATCGCGCCCCGCAGTCAGGATATAATTGAAACTGAAATTGCATGTGTGTGTGTGTGTGTGTGTGTGTGTGTATGCGTACGTACAGTTGCTGCAGCGGTTCCCAGGGCAGCACATGGCATCTCGATGGCAGCGCTTCTTCCTCCTGCGGCAGGTGAGGCAGCGAGACGGAGCCTGCTGAGGGCTGTGGCAGTAGCTGCCCACGCTGCACTCCTTATCATTGCTGCATGGATACACCTGCTGGAGAATAAAAAGATGCATTTACTCAGTCTGTGAAAACATATTTAGCTGTATAATGAAGGAACATATACTACATGTGAACAAAGCTGTGGATAAAGTGCATTTCAGTGATGTCAGACTTTAAAATCAGCAGAATAGACTGCTTTTCTTGAATCTACAATCCATAAACTTCACAACTGGTGCCTGACAGTTTGTATCTGTGAGGTGAGGAGATTTTTAATGGACTGCACATAGCTCTAGTTAGTCAGTAAGAAGCACTGAGGCACAATACTGATGCCAGTGTGGCTGTAGTTGCATCACCCATCAACTCATATTATGTCAAACAACAAAGTGCTGTCAAGTTTTGTTTAAAATTTGTGGCTGAGACATGGAAGAGCTTTTTTTTTTTTTTTTCAAATGCTTGACTTTCCCTTTTGTGAATAAATAAACAGCAAATGTTGCCTTTGATATCTGACTTGGATATATTTGCCTCAGTGGCATAAAACAATACAAAACACGTGCACATGTAGCTGTACTGTAGTGAAGTGATTCCCTTAATTTCATCTGTAGGGCCATTCTTTTCTGATTCAGAATGGCACACATCAGGCCACTTACTGGAAAGATGTCATCTGGTGGACACACCCTGCCCTCAGCCACATTGATCCTGTCAAACTGTTCAAAATCTAAACTCATAAAACTGTTTTATTGGGCAATGAAACATCTTGAAATGCTAAACTGGTCTCCTCCCATTTTTTTTAATTTAACTGGGTATGTATTTTATTGTGGTGATTTTCTACCTCCCACATATCATCATCCACTAAATGTCAATCTAATTGTCACAGCGCTGCGTTGCAGAGCGCATTACTGGTTACCTGGTCCACCACAACATTGCAATATGCTGCATTTACAGTATCTCTTCCATTACATACACCACAGTCCGTCAGCAAAATTGGAACTGCAATCACTTAGCGAGATGAATGAAGTCCATGCAATGTTCAGGTCAGAGGTCTTTGAAAACCAGATCACCCAATCCAGCTCCAGCAGGGTTGTGGTGGATCCACTACTTCTAATCTGCACCAGGTCTTAAATCATGAGGCAAAATTGCTCAGTTAAACTGTTGCAGTTTTGTTTGGACCAAATACAGGACCCAAGACGGATTCAACTTGAATTGGTTGTGTTGCTTTGAGAGCATTGTGCTTTATCAAGAAGGTCGTAAATCACAGTAAGTCTCATGCTAGCTAATTCATCAGTATTTCTGAGCATTTGATGTGGATCAGTGCCGACGAAACAAAAAGCTGCTGTTTCAAGAGAAATGTTAGACTTGTGTGATGTTAAGGAGAACCAGGCTACGGAAACTTTGAACAATCCAGTTATTTTGTTGTTAAAATCATTTAGTTGGTTATTCCAGTTTAAGAATTGGCAACATTTCTGTTGCACTTATTGTTCTCGACCAGAATCACTGTTGTCCCAAGTATCATTGTTTCTGAGAGAAATGTTGCCCCTAAAATTGCTTTGATGTTTGATGTCTTGGACGCAAAGACTGAATGCCTTTTGCCTTCATTGTATTAAATGGGTGGCAGACGTATTAGCAGCGGAGATCTGAAACCTCAGCAAATTAACCCAAGACTATCTGCACAGCCAGACACCACGGGGGGTAAGTGGGGGGAAATATGCTGTTTGTTTGCTTTGGGTGAAATAACTACAGGCTGTGGTCCCTCTGAGCCCAATTTTAGTGGACAACATGTTGTAGGGATTAAGTTGTCTGTCACTGGCATGGTCAGGGCTGAACAATAGAGCTATTACAGTTTCCAAACCAAGAAAAACCACTTCAGTTTCTTTTAATTCTCCCAAAGTGTTCAGAGGCATAATGAGACATAACTGAGGGGTAATTTCAGTAGCCAATCAGACTCCTTTATTGTTAATTAGGCATTGTTTTTGCTTTAGTATTTCTTGTTTTTATACTGAAAGCAGCTGAGTGCAGAAGGAATCTTTAGGACTTTCCCATAAATGCGCTAAAATGACCACACAAAGAAAAACCACCACCTTCGAAAACATAACCTACATTGTCCGGAGCAGTGAGAAGTACAATTAAAACCAAGCTTGCTTTTTCCATAACAAGTGTGTATACTAACTGGAGGTTTTACTGGAACCACTGTCTTGATTTAATTCCTTACACATGCAAGTCCCATTGTCATTAGACTTTAGAGAGTTCGGCATAAATTGCATCACAAATCAAATGAAATTTGCAGATGAACCAAATAATGTCACGAATTTGCACTGAATTCGTCAAAGGAGAGGGATGTTTTGAACAGCTGGACGAGACACAGGAAAGTTCAGGTTACTTACTCTTCGCCGAACATCATTCGGTTTGACTTAAGCTTAACAAACGGGTTAAGCTGTCAGACATTTGCACAACGCAACACCTATTCATGCGTGCAGATTGATAAAAATGAGTATGATACGGAACTAACGGTGTAAATTATGCTCGTTGTGGACTGACATTAGAACAACATGTTTGGTTGGCACACCACCACCAGCACCACATCCACATTCAGCTGGCACTGCAATGACAGATCTGATTTACTGTGGCTTACCACTGACAAACATGGAACAGTCAACATGTGAGCGAACATGAAAGAGGTTTAAATCAGAGTAAAATCATTATAGCCACAATAAAAAACAAACTGCTTTTGGGGTATAAAGGTCAGTAGATGAGGGTCTGCCATGCCCAAAAAGAGCGGGCGTCCTTCCAAACACGAATGTAGACCACATGTTTAAATCAACTATCAACAATATCAATATTTCAGCACATTAGAAGTTGTTACTCATGTGCTTGAGCTTCAGAAAATGAACAAGATTACACTTATTGGAAGGCTGCCATAGTGACTCTCTCAGACTAGAAACACATGGAGGCAATGATACAGCCATAGAAAAATGAGTAGGAATATTAAACTGAATGCTCATCCATCATTATGACAGATTCCCATAATGCAAATGCTTAACATGTTGATGAAAGCAACAAAGCCTCGATGTTTTATGGATTCTGAAAATTTCTTAATTACTGCAAGGTTAGGAACCATTGTCAGAATATTCAAAGCTCTAATTTTAGCATTATGACTTAAAGCGGATGGAAACAGCCATAGAGCTCATTTATAATGGCAAAAAAAAAATCTTCTAAGCAGCACTTCTAAAGCTCATTGTGTAGATATAAAGCTAACAGTTGATCGTTTTGGAGGAATTTACATGACAGTAATTTGCAAAGTAAGTCCAGCTCTTTTTGCAGCATTTCCGGCTGTTGTTTGTCAATACTTGATACCACGATACTATGATTGTCATTTTATATGTCTGCTTTTGTAGGACTTATTAAATGTGATACGAGCGAATTGATTTCATAGATTAGCTGTTCTCTGCTGCTTTCAGTCTTTATAGTACGCAAAATGAATCACCCTCTGGCTTTAACTCCAACTTAACACATAAACAATAGGTTGATACTGATCCCAATGCAAAAAAAAGTATGTTTCCCAAGATGATAAACTCTCCCTTTAACACTGAGTTCACCTAATAAGTTCTGAGAGTTTTATGAAGCTACTGTTTTTGAGGTCATGAATGAACTTTCATGCTCAGCTGGGGTTTTCTGTTTCTATGTAAACTGTTCATTCAGACAAACGCGCCCATTGCTGTGGACTGTTGGTGCAATTACAGCCGAGAAATGAATGTGCTGGAAATCTGGCCGGAAGAGAAGTTCAAGAAATTGCAGCAGGAGTTTTTTCCCAGTCAAGAAAAATGTGCTGCTATCTAAATACGAAGACGAAAGGGCCCAGTAGTACTTGATGCTACCTGCTCTGATGCCTATTTGTCTTTCTGACCAGCAGGTTTGGATCAATTACAGCGCTTTGCACATATGCAGGAAAGACTGAAGCTGGGGAAGGACGACGCTCACCTCTTCCATCACAGCTCGAACTGCGAGACAGCCCTTTGAAACTCAACGATACAAGGCCAACCCCCAAATCACAGCTGATAATCTCGCCTTATCTTGTCATATTTTAAAACGCCTCGCTTGCGGCTTCTGATGGACAGGGCTTCATTTGGATGCATCTTATTCATCTCATATCTTTCTTGGGTTGCTCCCTTATTTTTCCCTAGACAGCCTTCGCACATAAAAGCACAGCCTTGGATCCTGCACAGGAAGTGGCTTAAGAACTGTGTACTCTGCAGCCTCTCTTGGTATGCTGGTGAGACGATAAAGGAAGAGACAGACGGAGAGACATAAGGGAAGCCCCCGGCCCTGTCTCGTGTTGCTCTCGTGCTGGTAAAGCACTGTGGCTTTGAAGACGAACCTTAAATGTGCGGGAGCAACAATCTACAAGGGATTTACTGCAGGATATACAGGGCTTTGAACCCTCTTCCCCCAGTCTGCGCATCCCTTATTTACCACTGCACAGTCATTCCAAAGCGCTGATATAATTCCATGGGAGTGCCCTGTGATGCATAAAAATAACACTAAGTATATCTCTTCTATGTAGTGTGAGTCTGAGGGGACAGCATGAAGAAACAAAAAAACACCAAAAAAAACAACAGAATAAAGCAACTTCAACAAACTCCACATGCTTAAGTGACAAAACCTACCAGTAACTGTGGTGGGAGCAAAGGTGATAGAGATGAAGTTGGGGTGGCTGGATGGGTCAACAGAACAAAAGCTGTTTTGAGATATGTTCATTTGCTTTCTTAGATTTTTTTTTTTTTTTGGAACGATTTTTCATTAAACATTAAAAATTAAAATTTTTATGATTATAACTCTGAACATAAAGTTTTTCCTACCTTTACAAAAAAAAAGCAATGCAAAAATGGAATTAATTGACTTCTTTTTTGATATTGTTAAGACAACGCCTCTATGAATCAAGGAGAAATGATGTATTTCGTTGTTTAAGTTGAATCACTTGCGAACCTTATTACTCAGTGGATCTCCTAACGTGGGCCATCAGTGCAAACACTAATAAAATACTAATAAAACTAAAAACAGACCTGCTGTCCTCTGCATATGGCAAATATCATCTTTACGAACCATGACAGTGCTGAAGGCTGTCTTCTTTTATGAACTATGCTATCTATAACTCTCTCACCTTAATCGTTTTCATAAAGTCCTTCACAGTTTGTAAAAGCAGTTTTTATGCACTATTCTTCCACAGATTTTGTCTCTGAGGGGAAAAAAATGCAATAAAGCTTAAGCAACTCTTCCCACACATCCAAAAAACTTTTTTTTTGGTTCTCTTTTGTGATTGCACATGACCTTCAGAGCTCAAGCTCGTAACCTGAAGCTGTGAATGGTGTTAATGAGTGGCAGGGGCCTTAAAGAGTCAAATAAACGATGTCACTGAATAAACAAACTTCATATGGCCTGAAAGCACAGACAGCCGGTATCAGATAACATAGGGATGACTGCGCACAACTCACTCATACAAACCATGTCTTCAAACAAAGCTTGGCGTCTTTCATCACTCAAAACACATGTGTTTATAGCGATGTCCCTTTGAGCACTAGAATACAGAGTCTCCAAAAACTAGACCTTCCTTGAGCTAAGTATACATTCTGAGTTAATCTTATTCATCGGACACGACGAAAGGCACACAGTCACTGTACACAGACTGCCGGTGGGGGGGGGTCTGCGGAAAAGCTCTTGCTGGTAATCTAGAAGATGTGTTGCTCTAAAAGGTGTAATCCTGAGAGGTGCACGGGTCTCCTCCCTCATTAACAGGTCCAATTACAGCAAAGGTGGTCTGCACATGACGAACCTGGCACTTCCAGTTCAGGGGCCCTCACAGCACCCAAGGGACCCACAGACTGGAAAAAAGCCACAGGACGAGAAGACTGAAGCACAAACCGAGCCGAGCACTAACAAGCAGTCACACCTCTTGCCTGTCTTTGCTCGCTCTTTCTCAGCTCATTAGGATCACTGAACAGTCATTTTAGGTTGAGAGGGGAGTCTGAGAAAGAGAAAGGCTCTGCTTTTATAGACAGAGCCCTCAGAGATCGCTTGTTAAAGTAATCTCTGTGTTGAATTAAATAAAGCAACTAGTTAAGGCTGACTGACCGGCGGCTGAGGTTTTACAGACACGTACTGCATGAATGCCGCCACACTGTTGGTTCCCTTGTGGGTTCAGAGGTTACAGTGGTGAGCACTGCCTGCCCATGCTATCCATTTCTGTTGGGTTCCTTCCAAAGAGGCAACAGTGCCACCCACGAGTGCCGGCTGTCAAGGTCTTGGAGGTTTTGGTTTTGTCGGTTTCACTCCAGTGAAAAGGGTTGAGACAACAGGAAAACACTCAGCAGTTTGGGCCATCAGAACACAGAGGAATAGCCAAAACCTGCCCTGGTTTTTATGTGTCATCAATGTCACCCTTATCGCCAAACTGTGTCAGCAGCTATAGGAAATAAAAGCACATTAAGTTGTCAAAGGGCTTCATATAACCCAAGGTTTTGACCGACATTTCTAATCACATAGATATTACACCCTCGTTTCCTGCTTGTCTTCCCAGGGTGGCTGGACTGTCTCCCGCAGTAATTTGCTGCATTTAAATGAAAGCCAAAGAGGGCAATTTTTGAGGAGATTCCTTGTAATTTTTGGAACATTCTATAACTGTGAGAGAGTTTCTAGACCCTGAAACAGCTGCCTCACACCATCTAAAAATGTTAGCTATTCCGGTATTCGACTGCCGACTGAGAAGAGAAGAGTGTGAGTTTTAAATAATGGCCGTGGCGGTAAATTATTGAGATTCTCGCTGAGATATCTGGCAAGCTCACAATCACACACATCCTGAACCCACTCTCCAGAGGTGTGATAATCTGCCAACTATTTCTCACCAATTGTAGCAATCTCAGCAACATGACAAGTTGACCATAAATCTGTTGGTAGGATATCAGCCCCAAGGTTTCCCATAATGTGGATGCCAGAGGAGAAATTTGAGCTGATGCGTGCCCATTTTCCAAACATTTCCCCCGCCTTCATCAGCAATACGTGAGTTCACAGTTGCAAATGAAGATGAAAATATTTCGGGATTCCTGCTGGGAACCACTTTGGAAAGAAAACGCTTCAGTGTTTTGTGCTATGCAGCCTATTTCAAGACATATCATGAAATTTGATAGATAGTTATTGAGTTATTGCAGACTGATCAGTGTTGCTGTGACGGCTCTTCAGCTAAATCTATAGCACACTTTGCCATTACAGCCTTTTGGAGAGATCAGACTTGTTATCTTTGATTTATTATGCCCAAAGGTAGCCACTGTAAGATGAGATGCAGAAACTCAGTGCAGTTTGCTCACCATCATCAAGCCACAAGGCTGAGGCTGAACTCCGTCTGTTACTTTACAGCTCTGGTAAACCTCCTGGCAGCCAGAACACACACACACACATACACACACACACACACATATACATATATATATATATATACCCCAATCTTAATGTGGACACAACACACCATGACATTTTACTTTTGTAGCAGAATGGTGGTCTCTGCGCACACACATATTGTTTCCCCTCGGTCCACTCTTCCAAACCACTCCAGATTATTGCAATGGCAGAGATGTAAGCAGGCGTTCAGATTGAGGTCTGGCAGGGTAGCTTGAGGTTGGATCTCCACACTCCGCAGAGGAGAGAATGTGGCTTTTCCATAATTCTTCTGTGCGAGCTGGACGTCTCTCAGCGCTGTGCTCTTCACAGATATACAACGGTATATCTACAGCAAGTGAATTTACAGGCAGCTGAACAAGCCAAATGCAAACACGGTGGGTGAGAACATCGGGCGAAAACTCTGCCTAAAGTGAGGACAAGAGTAATTAGCTGTCTCAGTGAGCTGATGGACAGAGTCTGTCTCCTGCGGGGGGATGTGATGGAGATGTGGCACTGCCATCTGCTGCTCAGAGAGATGCTGTGAGGCATCAGCAGCAGCCCTGAGCAACATCATCAGACTCTAGTTGAACTAAAATCAAGGTGATTCTTTAATGTAAATCAACATGTTATGTGAGACGGGTGCCTGGATTGTCTCAGTTTTTGTTTGGCTGCTATGTTTTGCTTCTTTCACACGTTGATATCTGTTTTCTGTTTCAGATCTGTTTCATAGCAGACAATAACTTAAGTCCACTTTTGAGAAATGATTTGGTGGATGTTTTGTTGTCTTTTTCTCCCCCTGGCTAAGCAACAACTGTAATTCCTCACTTGATAAAACTCACTTATAATGTTCACAGCTTTTTGATCCCACGTTTGCTGTCAAACTGCCGCAATGTGGCACTTTGTTGAAACAGCAGGAATTGATAAGTCTTTGAGTAGGTATTAAGTGGTTGGTAAGGGTATCCCTCAGAGGCCCCACAGAATCTCATAATCCCAGCAAGCGTCTGGACCACTTTAATGACACTAAGACCCAGACAGAAAATTACCCCAAGTGTTAACTTTTTCTCACATTTCTGCTGGCATTAATGATTTACTGTGGAAGTGCGCTGCACCCGGCTGTGGCGTCAGGTTTGAAAGGCAATTAGGGTTTATGAGGGGTCCGGTCCTCGCAATTTCCAATAACGATTCGCACATGAGAGCTTTTCAAGGCACATATTACTAATCTACCATTTTACTTTTACATATGAAAATGCTCCTTAATACTGTTCTCTCGACTTTCATTGAATTGAAGAAAAAGGAAACTTTTGGAACCGTTGTCATTGCTCCAATGACACTAATCCTCGTGCGTAAAAGTGTGCCAGACGTCTCAATTTATGTTTTCTCAGACAGTTAAATCGTCAAAATTACCTGCACAAGGATGTTGTGTTTCTTGGTGACAGCAGCAGAGCGGTTGGTAGCCGGTGTCGGCGTCTCTTCCAGCAGAGCAGGCTTGATGGAGTTCGCCTTCGGGCGCGCCTCTGATACCTGTGATGTCCCTGTCCTCAGTGTAGCGACGAGAAACATCACAGCACAACATCTATTCCAAGTAGAGACGAGCATCCTCGGGGGAAAAAAGGAATACTAATATGTCAAAAAAAAAAAAGAGAGAAAAGAAAGAAAAATCTTAACTTTGTGTCGTAGAAAAAAATAAAAATTAAGAAAAAAAGTTTCTCAATGAGAAGTGTGCGCCCTGGCAGTGTCCATGCGTAACGCTTGCCAGAATACAATACAGAGAGTGGCGGTGATGATGCCAAGATTTTGGTTCCTGAAAATCAGATATTCAGAAGAATGACTGCCATCGACACAGTGATCTGGAAAAAAAAAAAGAAAAAAAAAAGACAGAAAGCCCAGTATGGAGGGGAGTCAGTGGAGATCTGTTAAAATGCTGATGCTCTGAGGGTCAGAAAGAAAGTTGACAAGAGGTTTTCCACTGTGTCTCTGTCTGGCTGTGAGTGAGCACTTAGTCCTGCAGCCGGCTGTTTTATGATCTCGGATACTTTCTTTTTATAGGATTCTAATGAGTTTGCTTCCTCCGCCCCTATTCACAACTGACAAAGAATGAAACTGATCTGTGTGCGGCACTGCTGCTTTCGCATTGTCGTCTGGACACCGGCACCAGGAGCCCCGTTGGGAAAAAGCTATAAAATTATACACTGTGTATTTTAACTGAGCGCTTGACCCTTTTTACTGCGAGGTGGTTGAGCACGCATAGGAAATGGAAAGGGGGAAAAAAAAAAAAGAAGTGGGGCTGCTCTAAAGAGGGTTTTTGTAAGTAAGGTGGAACATTTTCCATTATCACAAGAAATAATTTATGTTACTCGGAAATTGTTACCTGTGCTTGGATTTTAAAAGCCCAAACGGTCACTAATGCTTGGTACTGAAATGATGCCCTGATAAATTCACGGTTCACTTAACCAGCATTCCGGAATAACTTAGAAATAAAAAAACAAATCTGATAACTATTGTTTTTCCTTTGTGAGAAAGACATCCCTCATGGTGCAAAGGATGACAATGGTGATAAGGATAATGATGAAAGAATTATAGAGGATCCTTTGTTCCAGTCCTGTATCAGGAGAAGTTATTCATGTTGGTTAGATAATATATTTGTAAGTACAATAAACTCTTTCAGGCAGGTAAAGCTCATGATCTTGGATGAATAATTCACTTAGCAGAAGGGCACAAGTTCTGCCTGGAAAGTAATTTAACAGCTCTCAGTGTGTGTTCATGTAGCCTCAACCTTTAACTGCCTTTTTTTTTTTTCATGTACATATAATGTTGAGGTCAGAGCTACTTCACCGTTCGCTGCAACTATTAAAAAGAAAAATCGTCTATATGGTGCGTTAACCACGATTCCCTCTGTGACAATGGAAACTATGATGCACAAACAGGAACCACAGTGCATGTACAACAACAAAAAGTCATCTTATTAATGAAAATTAAACAGCCAGTCATCAAAAACATCTTTCCCACAATGGCTCTGTGACTCTCCACCTAATAATGCTTTAGTCTTCACACAAGTTAGAAGCATCCATTCAAGGCTGGAAGCTTGGCTGGGCTGGGATGAAACCAGTATACCGGTAAAGGCTTCTGACCTCAAAAGCGATCCATCACAGACTCCAATTCAAAGTGTCAAGTTCTTTTGTTGGAGACAATAGGCAACCAACTGAACTGGGGAGTGGGAGGAAGTATTGGACTTGTCTGATGTAACTGTAGATGCTTAGAGGTGATACTATTTTAGCCGTCGTTGTCACCTGAGTGCACAGTGATTTACCTTGAAAGACTGCCACCAGACAGCTGCTTTTACCAGAAATATATTTCTTCCGTTTTTGGCGGACAAGTTACCAGCTGGGAACAATGTGTTGATTTTTTTTAATTAAAAAAGGGAGACTGCAGTAAATAAGCTTCCACCGAACAAGTATTTCTATCACCGTGAAGTTTTTTTCGAATGTTTTCTGTGGGATAAAAAGAGGATTATGTTCCAATAACCGATGCAAAACAAAAACAATGGCTCGCGGCGAAAACTTTGATTTATTCCATAAACACTGGGTGGTTCCCAGCTGGATTTTCTGGTCTGCCTTTAATACTGCTGATGAAACAGCTGAAAAAGTCCCTAAAATGAGGGTGAAAGTGGCTCACAGTGAATCAGAGGTCCGGAGCAGAGATTGATGAGGTCGGAGTGTCTATGGCATTTCAAACACATTCATCACTCTAATACATGCAAAGCAGAAAGACAAGACACTTAAAATGACAGACTGCTGAAACTAGAGGAAAAAAAAGAAAACAGCACGTTGATGCAGTGGTGCTGATAAGTGTGGCGATATCTGGAGGAACCACAGTAGATGAGATGTGACAGGCCTGAGTAACATGCGATAAAGTATCTCGTTGGAGGAAAAGCGATGTGAATGCTTTTAGACAGCTGAGCTTCTGGTGTGTTAGATAAAGGTTCTGCATGTGGTAGCCAAACTCGGAGCAGAAGGTTTCAGGCATGACAGTGCGAGAATACCCATTGCGCTCTGTCACTAACAAAGAGCTTTCAGGATGTCAGCAATTAGTGTCAAAAAATGTGATCTTAAAAAAAAAAAAAAACTTGAGCAGAAATAGGGAGTAGAGCACCTGGTCCAAGATCTGTAATTGTTTTCTTGGCTCACGCCGTTGGAAAGAGTTTCCCGTGGGATTATTTCTTGTGTTCTGACATGCCATCACCACCCCGGCCTCCACAGGAAAATCACATTGTGACTAGTGTTTTCTGTGTTGAAGAATTCAAGCCATCTGTAAAATAATATCTGAGAACGTCTCAATATCCGTTCACCTGACAACGGAGAAAGCAAAGCACTGCTGATTTACAATCTGGATTCTGAGGGAAGATTAACGTTGTATCATGGAGGGTCTATTCCCTTGACAACAGACTGGATAACTCTGGCATCGCCGGATTATAACCGGAAAAAACGTCCTCTCTGGTAAAATTATAACCATGTTTAGGCTGACAGGGACATTCATTATACACAGGTGGTCAACTGCAGGTGAGACAGGCTCAGTACAGTACATGGCTCTTAAACAGTAGAGTCACTTTGGTCATAATACAGGTTGCATAAATATATAGTTTAAGCCTTACCTTCTATTGATTAAACATGTCATACTGCACCAGGGAATGTCGCAACGCAGTAGCAAAAGCAAGGACAGCAAGTAATCAGAATTAATCTAAATGTAGAAATCTTCCAAAACCCAACTCTGCAAAGGTGTTATGAGGAAAGAAGTTAATTCAGCTGTTTATTAGGCCTCAAAACATCAAGTGTTTTAGTCATTTTGAAAAAGTGCAAATAGTAATTTACAAAAAAAAATTAAAAACAGACTTACTTTGAATCGCTAAAGCTGAAGATGGACATAGAAGACGAGAATAACTGTTGCTGCCAAAGATGATAACAGATGCTAGTTTTTTTCAAAACTAATTGAGAATTTTTGCATTTACTGCATTTTGCTGTGTTTCTTACACAAAAGCATAATTAAAAAATGCAAACGTGAGAAGGTATTTAAATGGTCTCTTCTCTTGAACCTCACTATAGGAAGTACACAACATGACTTATTGATGCTATAGCAACATGTCTGAGAAGTTGAGCAACAGAGATTTGCTAACTTTAATTATATGAGACACATTTAGAACAGTGGGGCAAATGTTTGATTTGTCAAAACAAAAAAAAAAGCTGTAAGAAGATACGTAATTTTACTGACAATTTGGAAAATTTTTGGTCATTTAAAGTATAAACGGGTTAAACTGCTTTTATCCTAAGTTCTGTAATAACCTTTATACCTAACAAAAATGTTAAGATCAAGACAAGTGATGTTCCTCCAGTCTAAATCCATTATGTCATTCATTCCTCCTGCATCCTACTTTATCTTTAAAGCATTGCACACTTGTCAAGTCAGTCTGGTCACTGCAAGACCAAGACAGGTTTATTTGTACATCACCTTTCAAACATAGCAGCAACTCAATGCGCTTTACACACAGAAAAGACACACATTAGAGCATTCAAAAACAAAATGCATTAGTTTTCAGTTCACTGTCT
Source organism: Stegastes partitus (assembly GCF_000690725.1). Classification (NCBI taxonomy): domain Eukaryota; kingdom Metazoa; phylum Chordata; class Actinopteri; family Pomacentridae; genus Stegastes; species Stegastes partitus. The sequence continues at coordinate 1,235,935 of NW_007577742.1, forward strand.
ATAGTAATTTTGACTCAGAGCTAAATACAGTGGTAAGAGATTTGTCTTTACCACTCTCCTGGCTCTCTTTCCCTTGATATCGCCTTGAGTTGTGCCATATGCAATAAAGTGTGTGTTAAATTGCAATGACACAGTGTATAAACCAAATAATATGACATCAATGGGAGCAGTAGTCTGTAGAAACAACATTTTATATACTGTGTGAAGTCCAACTTCAGATTAAAATTCTTGGATTGTGATTAAAGTCATTGTGGGTTTATTCTCTCATGTAACTGAAGACCGTGTAAACCAGTTTCACTGTGGCACAGCGGGTCTGGTTCTTGTTACTGGATCACACAGTACAGGAAGAGTTTCACCCTCCCGGTTGACCACCCGCAACCATGCATCAGTACAACACATCAGTCGACCCACTCCGAGTCTGCCTTTGATTCGGGGTCATGCACAAATGTGGGTGTTTATGTTCTGTTCAGAATATGGGGTTCCCCTCGGCCGAAACGCAGCAACAAGTCTGTCATGCTTTGTTAGCGAGGTGGAGCTCAGAGGAAGGCTGTCGCTGACTTTGATGTGACTCACACAGAACATGCATACGGACTACACCCACACTAGATGATAAACAAATTATCGAAGAGACCGTCTCTCCCTTTTTTTTTAGTGGTCGACGTCCAGCAGATGTGAGCTGGCGGCCTGATGACGCGAGCCATATGGCAGGTGGCTAACCATCAGAGAGGAAGCAGGTCTGATTCCAGACAAATCAAGACAAACACATTAGTCGGGAGCTGTTTTGATTTCAACAAAGGTGACTGTTTCTATATTAATCACTGGATTTTTTTTAGAATGACACTGATGAGGATTATCTACACATCTCTCATTAGTAAGTGTTTCCAAACAGGATTTTGGTTTGCATATTTCAGTGAGGAACTTTTTTCTTTCGCAAAACCCCAGCTAAGACCTACTACTTGTAAAGATGAGCTGGGCAGCTTTGTTTCAATGCTTGCAAAAGTCTTTTCAAGTCTTTCCAAAAAAAAAAAAAATTTAAAAAAAAAAAAAAATCATCCTATGCTTATGTTTGTAATAAAGGGGGAGCTTCATGACTAATGGAAGAATTAGCCACAAATTAAGAAATTAGGATCAAAGAGTTTTCAAACTTGGCTATATTCAGACAAACACTTGTGGTTTGCAGAGATAACTAACACTTCTTGCAGTTTGTCAGCTGTTTCCATGCTCAAAAGCTTGGCATTGGCCCAGTCAGCCAATAAAAACTGACCTACTCACTGTTACTGGACTGGTTCTCTACCTTTCTTACAATGAAACTGATCTTTAAAAAGGAGGTTTGATCAGCCTTAAAACAATACTCACATGCCCAAATGATAATTGAAACATTTCTTGGTATCAGTTATCACTCCTTCTCTCCTTACTGGCCACGAGGAGATCTCTTTTGTAACTCTCATTCTACGGATCAATGAAAATGTGATAGTTATATTGAGTTTGGCTTTGTTAAGAGCAGTGAGATAAGACCACAATAACAAAACAATGAAGTCAGCCAAACTGAAAGACCATCTTAAAATGTAACACCCACCAGAGAAAGCGAATAGCTAAGCTTGGAGCAGCACAGACGGCAGCTCATTTGGTGGCCCAGAGGACTGTAAATGCAAGGAGCCAACACATAGTGGCTAAGATGTGCTTGGCGTAAAAGTTAGGAGGGGGACCTTTGAAAAGTGTCTCCCCTCTCAGGGGTTCGTGATCTGAAAAGGTCTGATCCAGACAGTGTTTCCTTTCTGGGCTGCTGGGAGTGGTAGTAACATGGAGAGGAAATTTCATGATAAAATGGTCGTAACTCTGGACTCTGAATTATAGCCACCAATAACTGTTTCAATGCACATGAGGGAGCTTGAGTGCCGTTTTAAGAGAAACTTGAAAGAATGTGAGCTTATCCAACGGGTCTCAGCACTGTTAGTCACTTTTATTTTTATATACTGAAGTTAACATTACAAAGGAAAGCAGCAAGAAACATGTACATAAGATTAGAATAATAATCATAAATAAATATAACAAAACGGAAGTGTTGAAAATGAAAAAGGACACACACAAATACAGAAAACTGTCTGATAACCTGGTAGGTTTAAGTGAACTGAAGTTATTGAGCAAGTCAGAAATGTTTTAAGGGAGCCAAACTATTAAATTCTCTAAAGATTAGTATTAGAATCAATATACATTTAACCATAACTTATTAATGCTTTCCTTACAGTTGCAATTTCAGTGACACAATAACTATCCAAGTGCCTAATGGCAACAGGGGTACATAAGCAAAGGTCATTATTTTGTCATTAGTGCAGTGTAATTGTGATTAGGTAAATCTCTGCCATATGTGTTTGTCAGTACCCAATAAATAAAGTCATTTTTAAGGCCTAATCAGATATACAGACGGGTAAGATGACTCTAGATGTTCCTTTTTGTCACTATCGTACTTTTGAGCCAGTGGAGCTGAAGCCACTAAATAACTTCCTCAGACATTAAATGATTTATTGTTCCAACCGTGCCCAGTCCACTTACAGTACACATCCTGAGGCGATGATCTGGATCGTTAACATCACTTTAATCAATGTCCAACGCGGCTTTCATAACTTCTTTCAACTGCGCATTCCAGGAAGATGAACTGGAAGTTGCAGTAAGCGGTGGGCACAGCTCTTTTTTTTAACAGAGGACATGTTGCTTGGCAGATAATTGTTCCTATCCTCTCATTTCCCGGGAAGATGGATTAGGCCATTTCCGAAAGAGTCGGGCCTTCAGTCGGGAACATGAATGCGCCCTGTTACTGCCTTTTTACTGACTCAGATTATTTAATCGATAACAGTGACCCTTCTCTGGCAGTGTGCTGACCACATGAAAGCACGCAGGGTTCTGGTAATCAAGGACCCAAAAGGCCATTCCTGCCTCTAAATCAAACGATGCCCTCTTTGCCTTGGGCTGTTGGAAGTGGCGACACACAGAGGCGCACTGTCACTGCTGCGATTATTTGAAGTCCTCATTAGAGATGCAACTGCCTGTCCTCCTGAAGTTTCACTATAGAAAATTGATATGAGAGAGGAGGCAGCTTTGGCATTCCATGATCATGTCTCATGGGCAAACAGCATGACAAAGATTACACCGTAAGACACTGGAGCACAGGTATTACACAGAACAATAGCATGCATACATACCGTGCTTTTGTTCTTTATTCTTTAATGCCAAGGTCACAGCGATATTACATGGGAGGAGAGAGGATTAAATATAGTTGTCTATGCTGAGGTTGACATATTTGAAAAGAAAATTTCAGCCTGTGGTTCAGACAAGCATGAACCATGAATAACAGGCTCCAGGTATACATTCAGCAGAGCAGTTTGCACCAGGGCTAGAGTCTGGCAGCTTGTGGCCAACTCTCCAAACGAGATTTATGATGTGCTTGACCAATATAGGCTATAAATACCATGTTCTCATGATAAACTGTGATTTTCCAAATATTCCATTGAATCAATATGGTAAACCAGAAAATTAGATAATACCATCTGTGGGATTTTAATAGCATACTTAGACCTCAACAGTGCATGGACAGCACAGATAAATGAAAGCTTAATTATTGCTGCTGAGATCCCCATGAGGAGTGTTGATTAGTTTTGACAGTAATAGTGTTTTAATTGAAGCCAGCCTCAGCCACATGCATGTGAGCCCCGTGGTATACATGCTATGTCTGGCTCATGCATGCTATTGGCAGTTCACCCTGAAGTGCTGCTTTAAAACGTCTGCAGTAATTACAGTTGCATTTACAATTTTTGGCCGGTAACTCACAGACCTGTCCGTGAATGTGCAGTAACAGTGTTTTCAGGTTTCGTAGGTGCTGGAGCCAAAAGCTGCTTCAGCAAGTTAACAAATGTTATTAGAAGAGGAACACAGTGTGCTGTACAGGTAGAGAAGGTGTACACTCATCTCTTGTACCAAAGGTTATGGGGAATAGGTGATTTAACGCAGATCAAGAGTTTAAAAACTGGTATGCTGTGTTTTTTCTCTGCAACCTTGGTGCAGTTTATTTAAAATGTCATGGATGTTAAGTCATTCAGTGTGGCTGGTTTTTACTGGTTTTAACACTGGGTTGGGTTGGTGAGGATTCACTAAACTCCCTGTCAAACAAATCTTGTACTCAATCTTTAATCCCCTCATCTTTTTTAATCTACAACATGCAAAACATACAGGTTTTTGCACGTTTGTTCATTTTGTCCATCCTGTCCCTGCCTTCAGCTGGATGCTCACCTCCCCAGACCACTGCCACTCACCACCTGATGACCAGATGCCTTCAGATTTGACCACTGGTTCTAATCACCTGACCCCCACACCTATCTGCTCACCTGTTCCTCATTCACATTTATACCAACCGTTTCCATCTGCTCACTGCCAGACGATCAAGGTTACTGTGCAGCCTGTGGATTCTCCGCTGCTTCTGTTTAGACTCACTGTGCCTGTGAGCCTTTGTATCCTTTTACCGTTAAAATCACTGAACTGCTCCTGCCTGCCTGGTGATCTGCGTCTGGCTTCCTTACAGAGGTTTTTAACTTCTTTTCAGTTCATGGTTTTGGTTTTCCAGGGTACAACTTTATCGCTGACATCATTTTCAGGTGCAAACCACAGCGGTTTCCAGTGAAAAAGCACAGTAAACAACCCGTACATTGTCTGTCAAGCATCAGCAGACAAACATTTCCCTCAGGAGTTGGTAGAGACAAAAGCTAAAGTGGGTAAATATTGAATTGGCGTTCATCATGTGGCCAGAAGAGACTGTCCTGCCATAAAAGAAATCCCCAGAGGCCACTTGTGGCCCATACTTATATTTATTTGTGACAATATAGCCACTAAGCATCCAAGTAACTATGATGGGAGAAAAGGAAAATTTGAGAAAACATAGTAATAAAGTCACAAATTTGTCATGGTGAGAAGCTGGACAGAATGGATGCATCAACAAAACAGGAAGGAAGGTTGATCACTGCTCCTGTTTAAAACTAATAGTCAGCGTTACTTTCTCCAACCTTCAGATATCTGCGCCCCCTTCCCTATGGGAAATAACAACAACAACAACAACAACAACCTCTGAGCAGCTAGAAACATTTTTATCAAGCAATAAGACATTACTATTTTGGTGAATTAACATTTTTATTTTTATTTCTTGCCTTTTATTTGACAGGTGAGTCAAGAGAGCGACAGGAAAGTGGGGGAGAAGAATAGGGGAAGGACCTGCAGGAGACGGCCATAAGCAGGACTTGAACCTATGACCTTTGCATTGGGGACTATAGCCCCTGAACATGGGACACCAGCTCAGCGAGGTAAGCTATAGCTGCAGAATTAACAACTTTAAGGACTGTTCTCGTCCTTGCATGCAAATACTTTGCCAAAATAATTCCCCAGTTATTTTGCAGAGGCACCGTTACTACATCCTGGGCTTAGCAACGTTAAAAACAACTGTGATTGAAGAAGTAAAAACATACCAAAGCATTTATTCTCTTTTAGCAGAATGATAATGAGGTGCAGCCAGACCATTCTCCACCACTGACACAGAGCTGCAGAGAATGCTCTATGTAAGACTAGCAATGTAGCCATGGAGAACAAAGTGTTTTTTAGTGTATTTTAATCTGAAATCAGATTTTTTTTTATCCTAAACATAACAAATAGTTTTTGTGCCAGATCCTGCCCTAGGGCAAAACATATCCATGATACAATTTATGAATCGTATTCAGAGAATCAGGACAATTGACTTATAGTTGTTCAGGTCGGAGGATCTGTTGGAACATGAAAGAATACTAATGTTGCTCCGTATCTGCTGGAGGCCAAAACTATAGCTAATGCAGGGCTGAGTTTTTGCTCTCTGACTGTCAGTCTGTAGGTTTTAGTTCTTAGATCCTAAATTCTGCATAATCTCTGTTAGTAGAAATTGTTTAAAGCTGAAAATTCTTTTGAACTCTGACCCAGGTTACAGGTTACGTCTTTGGAGAAATTCACCCGACACTGCCATGTAATCTGTGTGTGTGTGTGTGTGTGTGTGTGTGTGTGTGTGTGTGTGTGTGTGTGCGTGTGCGTGTGTGTGTGTGTGTTATTTGGGGCTCTGCGAACTCTAAGTTCCCTTCTGGCTTTAATCTGACTTCAGATCTGCCCATCCTAAAAGGTACTTCTTTGTTGTTCTGCAAGCAGCTGTGGTGACATCATTTTTCTGTGATCACTCGCTATCAGTGTTACTGCGTAGTACTGGATTGAATGACTGCCACACAATGCTCCATTGTCCCCAAACCTGTGATGTCGGTGCACAGGAAAGTCACAGAGGTGGACCTCTTTGTACATTTCAAGCATAGGCTTCTCTCGGTGTAATTCCCTCTCAGATCTTTGTATCCCTGCACATTTGTGACCACTCAGTGTGTCTAGCCATCCATGCCTGGTTTGTTTTTAATAGTGTACAATTTGATTCACTTAATGTGTACCATTCATAGGAAGGTGCTCTACCAGTTCTCATTGAAGAGTTTAGTAGGCACAAAGTCAGAGCTTACTCTGCTTTCATTCAGCGTTTGGTGGAATCATTTTATGGGCTTACATGTGTTTGAACCTTTTCAAATTCAAGCATTTTTGAGATTTTTTGAGAACAGTGACTTATTAATTTGCACACATGAAGAAACTCTATGAACAGACTGTTGAAAATTGCTAAAATTGTGTAATTCATACTAATGTTGATGATTATTTTTTTTAGGGAACATATTAGGGACATTTATAAATTTTATTCAAGTCAGACTGGGTGGGATTTGAGTGTCAATACATGTAATAAAATGAATAAGTGCAGATTTGATTTCAACTGTGATCATCTGTTGTGTTATAATTATCACAGGATGTTCAATAATCAGTATTAGCTCAGCATCTGGTCTAATTATTTATATTACTTAAATATAAATTATTCTATAAAGTGAATAAGCGCACCTTGGGTTTAGGTTTGGATTTAGTTTCTCACAAACCCATTTTTTGATCTACATAGAAGCTGCCAAACACAAACACAGTCTGATCAGTTGGCCACAGCGCAGATCTGATGGAGTGTTTGGGGATTTAGAGCCTTGTTCAAGAGTGGTAATGAAGGATGGCCAAGCCAAGCCAACCCAGCTGTGCCTATTGCAAAATGGTTAACTGTAATGTAACAAAATGCAGCAAAAAAAAGAACAACTCCAGATATTGTTCTGTATTAAGAGAGAGAGCTCCTACAAAGGTTGTATCACAGCGCTGTCACGAAGTGTTGACAGTGTAAAGAGGCACAAATTCATCCCAGAGGACCCTCAAGATGTCAGAGTAGAAAAACTAAAGACACTTTTCAAATCAATACTCCCTATACCACATTCACCACAATACCACAAACATCTGTGGCCTCTACTTTTAATTTCAAAGTCTTTCCGGTTCAGTCATAGGTCACTCATATGAGCTGGTCAGTATTAGAATATTTTTGGTTTGGACAAGTGAACATATTGTTAAGTCAGAGCCCAAAGTCAGTGACCTTAGCACCGCAAAGAGATCACTCATCTCTGGACATCCTGGATTCTTGGTCTGAGATGGACAGACTGTTTGCCAGTACTCAGTCAACACCAACAAACCACTCATTCAAGAGGGAAATAGTTTAACATTATTCTGGCTGCAGGATCCTGTCTAATCACGCACACACACATGTTTCAGGCGCAGAGGTCCTAAATCACTGAAATCCTGGCCTAGGCCTCGAACATTTTGTTATTCCCACTCAGTGCAGCCGGAAGATGTGCTTGTTTGACAGACTTTTTAGCGAACACTGTTTAAGGATAATTCCAGTTTATTACAACTTGGGATTTTATAAAATGCAGTTTTGGCTTTCATTTCTTTTTCTTTCAGTAATTACTGAGATCCAAGAGCACAGTGACATCACTGCAGTGAAGTTGATGGAGCAAGAAAGCAACCAGACGATCATGACGTCTGTAAACAGTTTATGTAAAGGCATGTACGGCGGCTTTGGGCAGCACCAGATGTAAAATGACAGTCATGGGAGAAACTCTGCGAAATCATGACAATGGTTGCAACACACATCTATATATTCCTGTATTAGTGTTTTCATACCACTCTGTCCATACTGTTAACACTCTAACATACTGTAAATACCATGCCGTATATAATGCATTTTACTGCTGCTTTTGCACTCGCGGTTGATGCTAAACTGCATTCGTTGTCTTAGTATTTGTACTCTGTGCAGTGACAACAAAGATGAATGTAATGGAATCAAAAAAATATATAATGTTGTTCTTTTCACATCATAGACAACATAAAGCGTAGCCCCAGATGAACGTGGGAGATGAGAATCAGGCCTCCAAGTAGACTAGACGCTAGTGGAGTAAAGTTAACAAATTGCTGATAGAGACTGGCTGAGACATCCTGGACAACCTGGATGAGGGGAAAGTGGGGAGGAAGAGGGCTGTATGATCAGGGGCCTGGATGAAACTATGACTGAATTACAACAACTTTAAAGAATGAGCTGTGATTGGCTTGAAGAATGGCAGACAGATTGTGATTGTGTTAAGATTGAGAGTGAAGTGATTTTGACATTGTGGGAAAACGTAAGTGACGAAGAGAACGGAGCAACAGGATTGGTTTATATTCACCAGGAGGAAACAGAATGCAAACAAACAGATCTTCCCCATCTAACTTACGCATAAACTCCATTAAAAGTGGTCAAATAAAGTAAACCCTACTGAGCATGAGTTACTTTACTGTGAGCCACAAGGACTGTAGCCATGGAAAGGATGGATCTTTCAGACTAAGTCTTGAAAACCAATGAATCACAGCGCAGTCTACACGGCATTTATGATTAATCAGTCTCGGAAAAATGAAAGAACAACAAAATTGACTCATATGGATTTAATTTGTCTAAACAGAGATAATTGACTTCTGCATTTTTGTAGTGTTTTTCAGCTGATCAGAACTGACCATTTAACCGCTGTGACCACAAACATTACAAATGTTACAGCCAATATGAGAACAGAGTCAATTGATATAGTTGTTATGATGTATTATTCCCTGTATAAGAGTATCTGTCTGTTATTCTATGACTGGTTCCAGACTTGTGTATAATTGGCTAGGAGATTTCATTTAATCATGATCATCTGGCGACGTTTGTCTCTTACCATGCATTAAATATTTCCTTTAAGCGATATCACAGCAGAGGTCTGACAGACCGCTACCTGCATAAATTATGGACTGCACATTTAACTTGAAGAGTGCAATGTTATTGTCCATCCATTATGTATACACCACTGTTCTGTAAGGTCACAAGGTCGCTGGAGCCTATCCCAGTCGACGTAGGGTGAAGGCAGGATACACCCTGGACAAGTCACCAGTCAATCACAAGGCTACTGAGAAGGGCAGACAACCAAGCTCACTCACATTGACACCTACAGACAATTTAGAATCACCAATTAACCTCAGCATGGCTTTGGACTGTGAGAGGAAGAGAGCACCTGGTGAGAACCCACACCGGCACAAAGACAACATATAAACTGCACGCAGAAAGATACCAGGCTGGGAATCAGGTTTAGAATCAAACACCGTGCTGTGAGGCAACATTGCAAAACACTGCACCAAATCATGTGGTGGGGCAGGCCGGCCCCGCCAAAGGAAGAAAGCAGGGTGCAATATTTTTATCAACAATAGGACACTGTAATTCATTTGAATTATCTTTCAAGACAGCAACTGACAGAAAAGTGAACTATCGATAGCACTGGTTGTACATAAAGGAGGATAAGCTTTCTGTGGCATCAACCATAAGTTTTATTGAACAGCTGTTGTGAAGCTCCTTTTGACTCAGCTGTCACTACTTAGCAGTACCTGACTCTTCTTAAGTCCCAGCTAATCCAAAAATTAGCAAAAGGGTGAAGCGTGAGTTTAGCTTTAGCGGACAAACATCTCAGGGCCATGGACTGTACAATGACGGCTCCTACCTGTCAGTTGAAGCAGCCATGCCCACAATTTTGCAGAACTTTACTCATTAATACAATTTAAAAGGATGGGTGTAAAAATAATTAAACCCTCGTACAGTTGTCATGAACATGGAAATTAGCTAAAGAAACCAAAACAGTTTTTTGTACCATGCTGTAAACATGCTTATTTATTCTGTAAATTGGCCATTTTAACATGGGTGGTTGATTTTGGAATCATCCTCTAGTGGCCATTGAAGGAACTGCAGTTCTTTGGCACCTCTGGCAGCTTCATTTTATCAGTTCACCTCTTATTTGAGAGCAGAAATCATGATGCATCCCAGTAGTTTTCCAATCCAAATGTCAAAAATGAATTTCAAGAGAGGACCGTGAAAAGTCTTCTTGGTTTTACTGTTTTTATTCTGAATGTGACAAAACAGGTCAATCAGGAGGAGACAAATTGGTGCTGTCTGAGTTTCTGTGCTTGGTGAGTGCAGCAGTATATGTGCAGTGGCGTAGCTATGAATTATGAGCCCCCTGGAGGACTATTATCTCTCTGGACACCCGCTTCTCTAAATACAATAATCCTACTGGAATTTTTCTTCAGCCGTGGGCCCCTCGAGTTGTCACAACCTTTCATCCTTCTAGCATCAACAATATCCCAGAGCTTAACCCCCTGTACAACCTCTGGACGCCTTCTAAGCTGTAGTGGTGGGTCTAACATCAATAAATCACAGAAAAACTGAAAAAATAAAAAACCCTGAGTGTTTTTTATTACGGTTATCCATCCTGGCCCCTGGTGTTTTTAGTGGTTTGATGTGATAGGACCAGATGTATGAAGGTGTTAACTTTGACCTGGTTGTTTTGTCTTATTCTGACAAAAAAAGAATCCTCCAAAGACAGAGCAAAGATCAAGTACATTCATGTGGTGTGTTTTCAATTTCTCTACAGCAGTGTTAAACTAAAGCAGCTCGTGTGCACCACCAGTGATAAACTTTGCACCTTTTAAACACCTTTCATGAAAAATCTTTCACGTCTTTCACCAATTACCGCACACTAAGCACTACCAGAGACTTCAGGGACGATGAGAAAGTAAAGGACATCGGTCCTGTTTCTGAGACACCCGTTTAATTAGGTGAGGGCTTCTCTTTGCAGCGTATGAGCTCATCGCTCAGAAATGACGACTTATGACCATGTGGCAAGGGGCACCCTCTCCACCTACAATATGCAATCACTGGTTCCTTTGTGCTGGATTGACCAACGCGTCTGTTTACACTACATCTTAGGCAAGTTGCTTCTTTTCCTTCGCTCATACCCGAACTACTGGGTTTCAGATGAGTAACAGGAGGAGAAGCTGTGCTTAAAATATTTTCTTAATTGTGCAGCATCAACCACAAGCTTCAGATCGTTCATCCTTGAGAAAACAGTATTCAAAGACATACATAACCTCAGCTGCTGGTATAAATAAAAATTACAGGCTTTCTTAAATGATGGAAGCTGCTCTTATGTGATTCTGACATTATTTGTGTGTTGTTGAGGGTTTACACTTGTCATCCATTTGGTATTAGTTTCTTCTTTGTTGGTCCCCCGGTGGGGAATGTGAGGACCAACCACAGCTGCTTCTATGAAATACTTAAGTCTTACTTTGTGCTGCAACGTTTTCCTCGTCGTTCAGCTGTGGAGAAAACAGGAACACTTCTGGTTTCTTTACTCATGTTGTCTTGTGGGTTTTCTTGCTGTGCATTATTGGCTTTCTGCCTCAGCCTCTGTTGTTTGTCTCTCCTCATTTTGACTAACCTACTGTATTCTCTGACCTTGGCTGATTTAGCTAAAATATAAATAAACCTTTCTCCAAAAATGTACTTAAAATGCTGCTTATTTGTGACAGCAAATTTGTTTTGTGTATCAGTAAAATGTTCAGTGACAACAAATTTGTTATCCAACAAAAATTTAGAATCTCATAGAGACAACAGCAATATTAAAACAAACAATGATGATTCTACTTTAGTCTATGTTCATGTAATTTCCAGGAGGCAAGATTGGAATAGGGCTGCAAGGTGACTTGGTGGTGAGCACCATCGCCTCGCAGCTAGAAGATCCCCGGTTGAGGTTAATTGGTGATTCTAAATTGTCCGTAGGTGTGAATGTGAGTGTGCTTGGTTGTCTGTCTCTAAGTGTAGCCCTGTGATAGACTGGTGACCTGTCCAGGGTGTCCCCTGAGTCAGCTGGGATAGACTCCAGCCCCCCGTGACCCTAGTGAGAATTAAGTGGTGTATAGATGATGGATGGATGGATGATGGATAGATGATGGATGGAAGATTGTAATAAATGTTGTATTGTAAAAATGAAATGACTACTTAGCTCTACAGGTTGAGCAGGTGACCCATATACTGAAAAAAGTCCCAGATGTAGCGGCCATGGATCCAGTCATTTGCTGCATGTCCTCCCCCTTGCATGTCCAAGGCCCAAATAATACCATTTTTAAAAAGAACTTACCAAACTAAGATGCAAATGTATTCACTGTATGTATTCATTAGTTTTGAAAGCAGAAGGCTTATGTTCTTTGTCCCAATGATATACAGAGTTTGACAGACTGCAACAAGACATTTTAGGTTTTTGAGTTTTAGGGTATAGCATGTCCAATTCCAGGATGGATACAATTATGAAAGGTCAAAAAAAAAAATAGACCTGCAAATGCCTCATGTTCTGTGTGATACTTGCCTGAGGAGGATATTTAAGATCAAAATGCTGCCTTTCAAGAGGCCTTAAAATACCTTAAAAGCTCCCTAAACAGAGAATTAACCTTCTGAAACCCAAGCAGTTTCTGGGTATTTTCTGATGCTGTCATAGTTTCACTACTGGAGGCTCTTTTTTTTTTTTACTATAATACCAAGTCTTGCACCACTATAGAAACACCATGGCTAGAAGTCAAAAATGGTTCCAGTACAGTAGAGGACAGTTGTAATGTCATAAGTCATTTAAAACTTTTTTTTTTTTTTTTCAAATTTCCAATTTCCAACAACTGAGTCACTAATGACATTGTGGATTTTGATTTTGATTATTTTTAGTATTTCCACAAAACTGCATGTCACACATCTTACATTGTCAGTAAGTTAAAAATCTGATTGATTCTTTCTGTTTTCTATCAGTTCTGTCTCTGATAAATGGTGTCACAATTTTTTAAAGATAACATGCCTTCATGTCAGGGCGAAGACAGGGGACACCCTCGACAAGTCGTCAGTCTATCGCAGGGCTACACTTAGAGACAGACAACCAAGCACACTCACATTCACACCTACGGACAATTTAGAATCACCAATTAACCTCAACATGTTTTTGGACTTGTGTGAGGAAGCTAGAGAACCTGGAGAGAACCCACGCTGCACACAGAGAACATGCAGAAAGAAACTGGCGACCTTCTTGCTGCGAGGCAACAGTGTTACCAACTGCGCCACCTTGCAGCCCATTATGAGAATATGTAGGTTGAAAAACAAAGGAATATTCCTTTAAGCTTTTTACAGATTCTGTGTGTAAACTGTGTGCAACAAGGTTCCTGTTTTCACTTGTGAAAGTCAAAGCCAAAGCACTTGTTGCTTCCAGCAAGCCACTGGTTTCAAACAATGTGTCACTAACAAAAAGGCCTAACGAAAAAATTAAGCTCAAAATAAAAGATGAAAAGAGCTGTTGATGCGGGCTTTCGTAACAAGATCCACGTGTGAGCCGGCAACCTATGACAACTATGACTATACAAACTCTGTGATTCAATGTGTTTATCTCTGAGTCTCTGTATGTGTGCAAGTCCAGTATGTGCTGTAATCGATGCCAGGTGTTTAGTTACTCTCACGTAGAAGAGCAATAAAGTGTAGAACTCCTGATAGCTGACCTGGACAAACGTGACAAGATGGACTGGTGATGCTGCAGTGATGCAAGCCTGGTTAAAAATATATGCAATAGCTTCTGTGACTGCATGACATGACACCACAACACAATGAGTGATGTGAAGCACAGTCATGTGGGGCAAGCATATTTACATAGCAGATGTTTGACTTCGTGGAGGTCTGCTACTTGAAAAGACCATTGATTTACACTGACTGTCTCAAAAACATTAAAAAGACTCTAAAAAGCACTGAGTCAAACCAAATTAAATGGAAATGGTTGGGTTTTCAGTGAGCGCGACACAGCCCAGTCAAAGAAAGTTAATTCAAATTCTCATTTTCAGAGAGCATGTCATGAACACACTTTAGTCCTCAGCAATATTTGGTCAAATTTCCATTGGCCTTAATTGTGGTGCATAACCACATTTGTCATGGTGGTTTTGACAACACTCGAATGCTCAAGGGTGCTTGGGAATTTCTGAGAGGCATGCTGACCCATTGCCTCCCCGGGGAGTTGTTGGGGGCAGATGTGATGCATACTGGGCATATTTTGCTCCTCAGTCACCATGCAGATGCCGTGGACGTTGGTTGAAATTCATGCCTTGAGAAAGTGAACAAAGTAGCTGTGGTCAGAAACAAAGAGAAGATCCATTCCTTGAGTAACAGTGAGGAACAAAACGTCCACTCTCTCATGTAAATGACACTCAAAACATTTTCCAGAACTTTTTTTTTTTTTTTTTACAACATAATAGCTCCAGCCATGTGAAACTGAAACCCTTCACCTATTACATTAAACCCTGATTGGGAGCAAAATAACCACAGGCTTTAATATAAGTTTGTGAAACAATTAGAAACTACTTACCATCAACTTTACAGCTGAAAGTTAATATCTGAAACACCATTAAGCGCCAGTCGTGTGTTATTGAGGCATATTTTCAGATTAACTGAACAAAACTTGCCAGTGGAAGCAAATTACAAGTCTGATATATAAAACCAGTGCAGCAATTAGGAGTGGAGGTGATGTGTTGGTGTTGTGCTGAGGATGTTACAGAAAGGTCAGCAACAGCACAGGAATTGATAGCATCTAAAATATCTTTTTTCTGTGACGCATTTTTCCCACCTGCATGACTGGTTTGCAGTCATTTGAACCATCAAACAGGCTGTTAAACAACAAACCTGAGACTGACTCAAATCCTGCAGACGTGCACTCCTCTCCATTATTCTGGAGGCATCTGAACCTGTTAGAATGAGGTTACTGGTCTCTTTTCCTTAAAAGTCTGCAATCCTCACAAGGTCGGACCATTGCACATATCTGCACATTTCTGCAGCACTTTCAACACGGCAGTCGAAACTGCATGCAGACACATTTACAGACAGACATATACAAGATTATGACGTGTCAGTGCAGGACGTTGTTACATATAGTGAGCAACATGACAGTGTAAAAGCTGCAACCTAATCCCATTTATATCAGGGGGTAGGAATGCCTTGGACAGCAATAACATGGGGGGAAACATCCTGGAACACACCAAATCTTGTCTGCTATGTTGTCGTGAGAAAATCTGACTTTGTGCATTATACATAACTTGACGTACTATTCAATCTTAATATCAAATATGTGCTGTAGCTCTTTCTGTCACTGAAAATGGACTTATGCCTGAATGCTAGAGTGCTGGCACTTTAACAGATAAATAAATCCAGAAATGTTTTGTATCTCCCGTTGGCAAAGAGGTTCAAATCTGCCTTTTAAATAACAGCCTTTTCACCAAAATATTAAAGTGGCTCAATCCCAGATTGGATTATAGTACTCAGCTTCCATCCACACATCTGTTATGCACATGGGGTTTTTCCCCATTTTTATTTATTTATTTATTTATTTTTCATTTAATAGACTGGACTCAGTGACAGAGCAGCTGTTAATTAAACATGGATTCACAGTTATTCCAAATAAATGGTTTGTTTAGTTTGGAAATATCTGTAAACAAGGAAGCGAAGTTTCACCTCAAAACCTCGTCTTGATCAATCCAGATAAAACTTGTCTTTTTCCTTATGTAAGTGAATTTCAAGTTGTTTTTTGTTTGCTTGCTAGATTTTGCTGGTCAAATGCATGCAATGTAGGAAAATGTATGGACATCTGAAAAACGTTGATGCAGGTGCTGAACTGATTATTCCCATTCAGTGTTTGGATTAATGGGATCTCCCTCAGGCACTGGACTGTGGAACACAGGATCAGTAAAAAGACAAATAGCATGAAAAATACAGTTGCAGTTGCACTGCAGTCTTAGGTATAGGACAAGTTATACCCAGAGCAGCAGGAGTAACATCCTATTCATGAATTAGGCTTTCCTTATTTGTAGTCTCAACACACGATTGCTTTTTTTTAAATATATGGCAGCTGAATTGAAGACACATATTTTACTTCCCACAACTTCATTGTCATTGTTCAGTAAGACGTATACAGACAATATGAGATGAGCAGAAATGCCTAAAGATCGTATGGATAAAGACATTGCATTGCAATAACCAACAAATGCAGACAATGCAAAAGAATCCAATATAAAAGAACACTTTGGTCCACACCAAAAATTTGTTTCTGGAACAACATCAGAGCCGAGCGCAGGCTGAGCAGAAAGCCCTTTCTTTGTGTAACATGATATTGCTTGTAGCTGAACATCATAACTCAACATGTTTTCTCATCAGTTTGGAGGTTTATAAAGTTTTTGGACCATTGTACTTTTAAAAAATTCTTATTTACTGGGTGAATTCAAAAATATGTTGTCAAGTTAAAAACAAGGCCATTATTCTTAATTTACGAAGAGCTGACATTTTGGACAATGGAAATGACTATCTTTTCATCAGTAGTGTTTGGTTACTTTGTTCACTGAATGTTTTCACTTTGAGCCCATAATCCAACTATAAATCAAGAAATCTGTGTGTTTGTGTGTGTGTGTGCGTGTGTGTGTGTGTGTGTGTGTGTGTGTGTGTGGTGTGTGTGCATGTTCTTCATGTATCTTGACAACCATATGTCAGATCCATTTCAAACTTGGCGGGTTTGTCAGGCCCCTGAGCAACTGCACTCAGCAACTGAAGTGGGTTGGCTGGACAGTGGATGTTTTGGGGTCTTTTAGGGGTCCTCAGCTGCCTTTTGGCTGCTTGTGGGAGAAGCTTAGGTCGCCCTCGTTGCTCAGCAACATCATCATAGGCAATGTATGACAATTGGTGCTGCACAAGTAATAAGAATAAGAGTGAAGAACAAGTATTGGAAAAAGCCCTTGGGATATGTATTTTCATGAGCATAGCCTCAAAACCTTCTTCTAACCACAAAACCGTAGCTGTATGATTTGATAACATCTTTATTACAATTCTGCGGAATTAGTTTAGCAGCAACAAGACCTAATGTGTTGCTCTGCACATCTCAGACCTAGCATAGTGTCACAACACTGGGAATGTGAGTGATTTTCTCTGTATTCATCTATTATACTTAATGCTATTTCATGAACAAAGTTTGCAGTTTTTCTTACATACATACATTTACTGCATACATAAACCAAAAATAAACCATTCAACACTGTTAAGATCACAGCTGGTGCACCTTTAAAGGATCAACACTCCGTCAAATATAACGCAACCGCCAACAGATGATTAGCTTAGCTTAGCATAAAGATTGGAAACAGGGAAATGAAATTAATGAAATGAAAAATACTTTATTTATCCCAGAAGGGAAATTCAAAGGGAAACAGCTACTGTTGTTTTTATTTCATACAGTTACTGTTCTTTTACAGTGTTTGTAAAGTACTGTTTGTAGGTTGTTTTTTTTTTATGTTTTTTTTTTTTTTTTTGGCAAGAAGAACACCATGCATTCATTGTTTTTTGTTTGTTTTCACATTTATTCAAATGTTGCCCTTATTACCTAAATACATTCTCATGAGGTTTCACCTGCATTTCTGAAATTATAGGCAGAGCACCGCTTTAGCCGAATGGAGAAGACGCTTTTTAAAATATTTTGTTGCAGTAGCAATGTGCATGTGTATTTACAGTACATATACACCAGCAGACAGCGTCTACTGGAGGTCCATATCCTCGGGCTAAAGCTTCAGGTTGGGACGCCACTCAAGACTGGAGGAGCAAACAGAGCTTCAAGAAAAAAGACTCCAGTTAATGCTGGATAAATACTTCACTTTATGAAAAACAGTGAATTAAATAACAGTTTTACATGTAAATGTGATCTCGATATTCAGAAAATTAAAGTTAGAGGTCGTTTATCAACACTCAGAGAATATAGAAAAAACATCTCTGTAGACTGAGTTTGTCTTAGTTCCATGTATGGAGCACTTTAATGTCCTAACATACAGTGAAAAGTGACAGTTTTTTGCAGTTTACACATGACCGTTCTTAGAGCTTCTTTTTTAGTGATTAAATTTTATATTTTTCTCTGTTTTAAA
>NW_007577742.1:1254344-1300967 GCF_000690725.1 Stegastes partitus
AGAACCTAATTCTAAAAAGAAGCATTTTATAGGCTTTCAGCTGATTGTTTTTGTTTTTCAGTCAAACCAGCACCTATATGCATTGATTTTGGCCACAAAAGGCTCCTGTTTTTTGTTGAAAAGCTCGGATAAATCCATTGTACTCAGAAAGACAAAGCAAGCAACTAGCAATTTAACATACACAAATATTCAGTAGCAAAAATGGCAGATATTTATATATTTTCCTTAAGAGTTGTTGGATGCTAAATGGACAGTAAATATTAGTAATCAGCGTTAACTTAATATCTATCCAGGAGTGATGATATCATTTGCAAATTCTTCATTACAAACAGAAGAATATATCACATTTTACTATTCTGATATTAGTTTCAGAAAAAGGACATATTGTTAATAAAACAGAGAAACAAAAACCATATTGAACAGATCTGATGGTGGTGTTACACAGATGGAATCAAAGGATGGAATCTTTCAATATGATTTCAATGCTTTTCGTGGTATAAAAATTCAGTATTAATTTGTTCAGACCTCAGCATTGGCATGACAACATGGTTTTCCTCTTTTAGTGATCGCATGGTACCAGACAAAGGCAAAAATCAATCTGTGTGAACAACGTTAAGTTCTGGTCCTGGAAATGTCAAGAGCATTTATGTTGAATAGCAACGTTCACTTGCAGAAGACAGTGAACAAACCATCTTGAGGTGGATCGTTGCGAGCTGGCATCTGAACATACCACATCATAAAGTAATGACCTCCCTCAGGATACACATTTGATACTGTTGGTGGGTGCATATTTCCCTCCCTGTGCTCTGAGGATGTTTTCCAAATAGAAATGTTGTGGAAATCAACCGAGCCCAAGTGTTGCACAATTCACTGCGAGGCTGGGGCGGATTTTTAAATCGCATTCAGTTTAGTTTTTGGGCAAAATAAGCTCATTTAGAGGCACTGCCAAAGATTTATTCTGTCAGCAGTCGTTTTATTTTGAAGCGCCGCTCTTAGCCAGTGGTTTGTAGCTCCACTAAACTTTATTAGATACTGCAAAAAGCGCTGTTCAGTCCTGAATACGCATTGAACATTTTATCTCAAACTAATGTGTTTGGAATTTGGGTTTCAAGTTCCTGGAAGTATGACATTCCCTAGATTACCATTCCTGACTTTTGGCAAAAACCTAAGTAACATTGGTCAAATCCGAGTCATATTTTTTTTTACATTAGATCACTGTATGTCCCCAGTTTGTGGCTTTGAAGTATCTGAATGAGAGATGTGGGCGGAATTATTTGAAGTTAGCAAGCGTGGAGCTGCCAGTGATCTTCTCCGGGGCAGGTACGTGTACATCTTATCAGGTTGTCTATCAAAACATGCAGCAAGGTGCTACAAACGTTGTACTGTTCCTCCAAATTGCTTACATAAATTACATTACAAGAAAATGGGAGATGCTTTACAAAATATCATCTCAAGTATCATCTAACAGCTTCACCCTCCACCCAGTTCTATTCACCTTTGTGCAGATTTTGTATTCGGTTACTTATTGTATTATCTTTACCGTCTTACTCTATTTCTAACTATGTTGTTTAAATACACACTGAAATACTGCTTTTTGGTGGAGTCGCACCTTCTGCTGTTGTTTTGTCAGTGCTTCAGATTGTATAAAGTAGATGCTCGTAATGTATATAACATTTTAGTCTCTGTGGGTACTTATGAATAACAAACATCTGTTCTTTTCTTTTTCTGTTGTGACTCTTCTATGTGTGGGATCAAAAAAAAAAAACCTTTAATACATTGTATCTGTCTGCTGGCTGCAAAGCTGTTCAGGCTTGAATAGATTTTGAGATCACAGTTAACAGAACTATCCCAATTCAATACCTTATTAAAACACATTTATTAAAAATGATTAAAGCCAGGTTTAGGTCTGTTTTACAGGTTATTTTTGGTGGCACATGCTTGAAAGCTGGCAATGATGAGTAAATTAAAAGTCTCTTGAAACCTCTTTTCCTTAAAAACGTGGCTTAACACCACTGGGAGGGTTTGATCTCACATCATTAAAGGTTTTATGGTTATAAATAGAGAATTTTTGGAATTTCTGTCACCATATTTTTGGATAACCGCACTGAGGTTCCACCGCGGCCGAACGTTTAATTCCCAGAGACAGACGTTCAAGATCTTCCAGGAAGTTACAGAGGAGTTTGACAGGAATCCTAATTACAAAATGTTATCACGGTATGCACGCAGCTCTTGGAATTCAAACATGTTTGTTTCCTGTTGAGGGGAAGCTACAAAACATACAGACATTTTTACTTGGCCTTGTGGCAAGTGGGGGGTTAATTGTGTGGCCCCTGTACTATTCAGGGACCAAAAATGAGTCACGCAGCCTGTTTTTAGTCCTGATTGCTGTTTTCCAGAATCCATAATGAACAGTTCCCTTTAGTCACATCTGATTATTTATTCATTTGTTCACAGACACATAAGGATAAAAGCTAAAGGAAGGCGGAGGAGGAGGCAGACAGAGATCTGGTTCAATCGCAGAGTTTCATTAGTACATTTGGGCTTAAGTGATCCACTGCAAAGTGACTGTACTCTCTGCAAAGCTCACTGTGGATGAAAAACATGACGGCTGCATTCAATCAGTCCATTTATCCTCTCACCGGTGTTCCCACATACTGCAGGCCTCTGTGTCAGTGCCTGTGTTCGCGCTGGCTTCTCCTGTTCCACGCATTGTTTCCAGAGGGAGGGATAAGGACCAAAGTAATTACTGCAATTTATGATCAAAGCTAGAACAATGTCCAAGACAAATACAATCGTGGCATCGGGTAGCAGTACATCTGATGATACGGGGGAACTTGAGATTGCCTGAGAGAGCCGTGCCAAGGTTGAAACCACATCACCACACTTGTTTGTGAGCAAAAGCGCCTGGAAGTCAATCACAGGTACTCATTATAGCGTCATGTATGAGTCGACCTCATGAACTCAGAGTGAACTGCAGCACATAATTTATGATTCACAGGATATTATAGGGTTCAACAGCATGCGTGCTGGATTGTGTAAACCTGCACAGATGAGCCACAACATTAAAGTTATTGACAGGTGAAGTGAATATCAGTGACCATCTCATTAAAACGCAAAGTTCTGCTGGGAAACCGTGGGTCCTGGCATTTATGTAGATGTTACTTTGAGATGTACCTCCTCCTACTTAAACATCGCTGCAGATCATGAGCCCCAAAACAATGCGCTTTGCCACAGCATAAACAGCCGAGCAAAAAGGATTGGCTTGAGGAACACGACAAAGAGCCCAGGGTGTTGGCACGGCTTCCAAACTCCTTAGATCTCATCAAGCATCTGCAGGTTGCACCAGTATACATCTGATCTACAGAGGCCTCACTTCATGACCCACATGACCCAAAAGATCAGCTGCCAACATCTGATTGCCAGACACCACAGGACACAAAGGTACAGAGCTGTTTTGGTGGTACAAAATTGTCCTGCACAATATTAGACAGGTGGCTTTAATGCTTAATGATCAGTGTACATCTTCCCGTAAACATAAATTGCTAAAAAAAAAAAAAAAACTTGAGGAAATGTAGAATGGGGCAACCATGAATATCTCTATATAACAACAATGTGTGCATGCGTTGATGAGTAATCAGTCTTTGTATGCTAACGATGCAGAGGAGAAAAAGTAGATAATAAAATACATTATGGATCAGATCTTTTTAGTTGGTTCGTTTTCAAGGTTCCTCTTATCGGACGGCACAGCTGGACTGAAGGTAACAAACCAACGTGTTTTCTAGTTGATTAACACAAATAGTGCTGCTTCTGAGCCCTGCATAAAACAAACAATTTCACTAAAAAGTAAGACAAGAATGACTTGTAGCTGCGTTTAGACAGACATGTGCATCTTGCCATACAATTCAACATTAAGTGGATAAATTGAGGGGGAACTTTCGGTTCCATGCAAAAGAGGAGGAAAAAATGCAATGGCAATGATGGCAGTGGCAAACATATTTACAAAACTGAGAAGGCCGTATGTTTTGACTTGGCAGGAGGCGTCTGTCCTCGGGGATGCTTCCTTCTGTGACAATATAGCGTAAAAACACTGGATACATAGAAACGCTATAAACAACACCCAGCGAGAATGTAAATGTAGACATAAACACAGTCTAAGGTTCAAGCAACTGAGGAAAATAAAAGCAGGTGTGGGCTGGGCCCAGAGATACTTCCACGAACAGCAGCAGACAAACAGCCGTACACAGAGCAACAGCATGAAGGCCTGCGATGGGTGCAGGGTGTGGTGACGCCAACATGTCTTGTCCAAACTAATTCATTTAGGGCTGAGTCACATAATTTAGGCTCATACAATTTCATGAAAACAAATGGTCCATTATATGTAACACATTTGCATTTACTATTTTATAATAAGGGCACCACAGCTTTTAGTTACCAAGTAATCTGACTTCTTCATGTTCCTCAACCCTGACTTACATTCTCACATACTCTAATATCTTTTAGAGCAATTCATTTAGAGCTACATCTCCCAATAACATAAAAGAAATTTCTGTACTGGCTCTGTATTATACAATCTGCACAGTTTATTACATTGGCTAGAAAGTTAAAGCAGTAAAAGTGGTCGTACCCCCCATACAGCTCTCTCTGAGCCGCGCTGGGTGGCGCAGCCCTCCCTGCAGTCTTTTAAAAAATCAACTATGTCCAGATGGGGCAAGGCACAAGTCACCCCAGCTATAGCGAGGTGCGTTTAAAAAGCATTGTGAAATGCAATTCATCCGCTCCTTCTCTTTTGATCTGCTCTCGTCTAGCTTGTTTTTAGGACAAACAAGCACGCTCCAAATTTATCTGTCCTGTCTCAAAATAGTTCTTTTATTTTAATCCATCTCCCACATGAATCGGACACAGTCAGTATCTCAACATTGTAATTAAACTTTCTTTATAGTGTGGACACTATTTGCCCCATGTGCTTCGTGAAAGGGATGTTTTGTACCGTGGGTTTGAGAGCTCAGCACGCGGCAGTTCCATAACACACAATGCAAACAGACAAAACACGAGAGGAGAAAACATCCTCACTAATGTGACAACAGCAGCAGAATAGAACATATACAAAGCATGAGCTGCGAAAAGAGGAAACAACTAATCAAAGCTCATATATGCTGATTTAAAACTATCTAAATTTGAGACAATACATACTTCACAGTTTTAATCAACATAAAGTTACTGACCAGTTCACTGCTTTTTATTCTATACAGTTGATCACAACAATCTGCTTTTGATACACACAAAGGCATTTTTTTGGCTTCAAGGTCAGTGCAATGCAAGTTTTTTTTTTTAAATATAGTGTATATAAAGAGAAGCTTATTTGTCTCATAGCATCATTCTCAATAAGGCCATCCAAGCTCTTATTCACTTTGAGACATTACAGGCCTGTTGCATTTCTCATATGGTCCATCTCCGTTCTCCCTTCACTGATATCTGTTAAACCTCTGGCTCGGCTCTGCTACCTTGGATCCAGGCTTACACTTCTGCCAACATGTGCAGCCCCAAAACAGAGAGACGCTCTGCTGCAAAAACACAAATGTAAAGCCCACGAAGTGAGCAGGGTGTTTAATGCCAACACCGCTGTCATTTCATTTACTTATATGGTAGAGTGTCAGTAGGAAAAATGTTCTGGTGTATAGCAAAACCCTAAAAAGAAAAAAAAAAACGTCTAGATTTAATGAAGCAGTGAGGTCTAAAGAGGTGTTGGCATGAATAATTAAATCAAAATAACTCATCTTGACAGAGGTTTAGTCCATTTAAAATCCAAAAACCACCCAAATGTAGAACGTTTCAGCAATATTCAATCCAATCAAGTCTCAGCCAATGTTTGCTAACATTTAAACACTCAGCACCCAAAGACAGAAACCAGAGGAACTAAATTGACAGTTTGTGACACAGTCAAGAGACAAAACCTCAAACTGCTTCACGGGGCACAGACTGAAACGTCTGGATACATAAATGCAGAAATGTGTCCCTTCAGTATTGACTGCTGTATTATCACAAGTCAATCTGCTAAATATCAACCATGAAGCGTAGTGTACGACTGCGTACTAATGTTTATTTGGGCATGTGTGATCCAGCTTTAACAGTGAAATCCTTCTGGACACTGTAATAACATATATTTTCAGAAATGTTTTACACATACACAATTATATGTGTCTGCTTTTATACGTCTACACACTGTAAAGTTGACAGCAAGGAACTTTTCGCACATAAAAAGTTTGGTTTCATATCAATGAACTGGCAAAAAAAAAAGTGTACGTTTTGTGCAAAATGTGACAAAAATAAAATGTGTGCATATACAGCTTAGTAGTCTGGGGGACACATACTTATGCTTGTATCTTATAGGCCTTTTGAGATGTTGTTACATTACCAGTTATTGCATTACTCTTTTTTATTTTTTTTTTAAATCAATAAATGTCATTAATTCAGTTTTACACAATAGCAAAATGGTGCAATGTTGTTCAACTCACACGTTCTGCAGAAAATGTTGTCCAGGCTGTTAAGTAAAATACTCTTCTTCAAATAATCTAGTATTATCTGCTCTTTAGCCTCCGGTGTTTTTCGTGTGTTAGGTTGAGTGCAAGCAGGGACAGATAGTTGTGTCTGAGGAGGGTTATGAAAACTGTTGAGGATGCAACTGGCTTCACTGACAGCCCACCTTTTGAGCCTGACAGTGTATCTGCTGTCTGAAGCCTGGAATCCTTCTTTTCCAGAGTCCTCCAAGGTTGTGAAACAGATGCTTTCCTTTGATGTGATCATGAATCACCATTTGATGCATGCTCTTCATGCTGAGCCTCTGGCTCCTGAGCTAATGTTCGCAAGACTGTCAGCTCATTCTGACATGGTGCGTTGACAAGGGAATCATAAAGCAGACGGATTTATCTGGCTCTGGTAATCTTGTAGTAATGAGTGTCTCTTGAAACCTATATCAATGGCATGTGCAAGGTAGTAGAAAATAAAAGATGGTAGCATGACTAATGATTTGTGGATTTTGTCTGGCTACCATCATGTACTGAACATAAACATCAGAGGATTTCTTAAGTGTTTTACATGCATTTATTTGTCTGTACCCCAGAACACTCTGGGCTGTCTGTTCGAGCACAAGTCAATCATATAATTAGACGTAATTATGCCAATCACATGCCAGTTTGACCATATTTTAAGAGTGAAGTGCAAACACTATATGTAGCATAAAATGAATAGTGAAACCAGATAGATGTGGCAATAGCTTCCATCAAGAATGCACAACATAAACTGCATTAAAGACTGGGTATAACATTGATTTAAAAAAAAATCTGAAGTGCATTTTCCAGATCGAAATCAACCAAATGTTGCATTATTCATTTAAATACATCTAATAAATTCTAATCCAACCCAACAGTCTCTCTGTATTAATTTATTTCAAAGAAAAATTTATAGGAGCAGCGTTTTCCAGAAACAAACTGGCCCTTAGGATCATAACCACACAGTATGTTAACCATATGGCAGAACTTCCTAAAAACCCGCTTCATAAAACAATATGTGAGACAGCTCTTTCCACTGCCATTATCACGGTCCACATGATCACACAAAATCATTACTGCTGATGAGCACCGACTCTGTCCTGCACACACTCAGAGCCACACTCAGGAACATGGCTTTCCTTGAATTTTAACCATGTCCTGTATCACTGTATTGCGTTTTTCAAAGTAAAGCCTGTTTTTATCACGACTGGCTTTGAATGGAACTCAAACCAGATGGAAGGAAATTGGAGATAAATGCAGCTGGAGTCCATGTAAAAACAGAACCTTTTGGTGGTATGGGATGAGACAGCGGTGATGTCACTGCATGTATGATGCATGCATGTGTACCAGCAGAACAGAAAATGTATAGAAGAGAAAGGCCACACTTGGGGCATTTAAGCAGTATTAAAGTACACTAACTTTTTCAGAGTAGTTTAACCCTATTAGGGACTTTCATGTTGCCATACGTAGAAGACGTCTTTCGGGGACCCCAAGAAAGAAAACATGCAAAATATTTGTTGGTATTCATTATAGACTTTTATACTATGTTAAATATATTTTCTGATAAGTTGACGTATTTTTGCTTCCAAATGCATGACAAATGTCTCTCTTTTTATATTAAAAAAATTAAATAAAATCCTCAAAAATAATAAAAACAATACATGTCAACTAAACCAAATGGCCTGAGGTCCAAAAGACCCCAAAAGTCCTGAACAGGGTCAAACAACAGATTAAGTTAAACGCTCCAATGTGCTGGTAAAAATGTGCGTGGTTAAAAGACAAGGTTTAAAGAATAGGTCCTGCCATCACTTTTCCTTTTCACAACACCATTTTCTTTGCGCCCAGAAAAGTCTCTCTTTGTCACTAATAAAGTCGATAATTTCGCTTTGAAACAAGAGCAGAATTGTCGAATATTTTATTTTAGTTTTTGCTGTGAGCTGGTATTGTCTATAAAAGGTTGAATTTTAAAGGTATGACCGAGTTAATAGCTTGCTCGCTTAAATGAGCGAATGCTACATCATGTAGCTAGCAGGTTCGCTAAATGTTGTATACCAAAGAATGGTAAGCCTGGTATAAATTAGGCTAACAAAATGTTAAAAGAGAAGATACTGCTAAAAGTCTAGTCGTTACCATTTATTGGACATATTCTTGTGTTTCAAATTAAGTTAACAATCAGATATTTTAGGAAAGTAAGACGGTTTGCCAGTTAGCGGGCTTATCAGTAGCCTACGGGTAACTGGTTTAACGTTGCTGGGGAAAGTCTACTAGTTTAGGAAAGTTAGTAATTTTAGTTGGCAGTGAAGTTGAGGCAACAAATTTTCTTTCATAAATGTTAGTTGCTGTTCATGCAAGTGTTTGTGCTGTCTATCGACCAACTCCGTTGTTCTGTAGGGACAATTAAGTAAGCAATGTGCTTTGTTGCCCGCCAATGCTAGTTAAAACAGCCCCGAGCTTCAGGTGTAATGTAAATCTAGAGGGGAGCTAGTTTGTATTTTACAGTGGAGACAGTTTAGCGAAAAAAACATTGTAAACTAAAGAAAATTGCTCAAAGTTCATCTTGGGTGTTTGCATGTGTTTGCTGTTATTGTACATTTCAGTCTAACATCAGACTCATAAAACATAAAAAGAAATTTAATCCAGCAGTTTGACAGCTAACAGTCACTGTCAGAAACAATGTATATAAGCAACGAACACTGATGAATAATCAATGTATTCAAGATGGTGGATCACAGACACAGCCAGTCTATTTCAATCCACCATTTTCTAGAATCTGTACAGGACATTCCCAGTTGTGGCCTTGCTATTTCTTAAATGCCATTGAAATCATTTTACGTGCTTGAGGAAATCAGAAGAAGTGATTTTAAGGTACATCGAAGAGCTTCTGCTGTGTTTTATAAGAATAAACATCTGAATTTGTTTTTCTGTAAACATGGTGGTGACTAATTTAAATATCAGTTATAATGTAGTTATACTCTGGTTAACTGTGGTTTGTCTCATGTGCATGAGTTCAACATTAATTGGCAATAAGACTGCAACTGTTCTTTCCAAAATTGATAATGTGTCAATTGTTTCCTTGATAAATAATTTAGTTGTTTAGTCCTAAAAATGAAAGTGCTCAAATATCTTGTTTTGTCCATAACACAAAGATATTTAGTTCATTGAAATAGAGGAGGAAAGAAACCAAAAAAATGAAAATCAAGTTTACAAAGCACAAATCAGAAAATGTATTATTTATATATGTATATTTATTTTTCTTCATTTTTATTTCTTTTTATTCTTCTTAAATTGCAGTTTTGAGGGAAAAAAACAGTACAAGTGTAAAACTACCTACTGGTATATTTTTAAACTGATATATGATTACATGCAATCACAACTGTGCTGCACTGTATTATCAAACATTTATTAGCTGATTATACAGCAGTAATAGCTGCTCCCAAAACAAAAGTAAAATCATGTTAATCTCTGGTAATAGCGACATCAGAAAGCACAAAACCCATCCACAGCATATTGTACATAAATAGATTATTATTTATTTATCAACATAACTGAGTAATTGTCAGCCCCTCTGATACACACTAGTTGCAAAACTTAAAAATCTAGTATTAAAAAAATGAAACGAGGTGGAGGCATAAGTCACGTAAACAGCCATCAGACTCAGTACAGTACAAATTTTTCTGGCACCTTCAAGCTTTTTTTTTTCTCTGGCAGTGTGCCACACAGTAACACACCCTCAGAGGGATGAAAAGTTTCAAAGCAAGATCTGATTATGGGGCAAACAAGCTGAAAACGGACCCAGAACGAAAATACACTGTGCATGCTAAAACGAAGATAACATCAAGAGGTTATGGATACACATAGTAACAGACACCTGCATTACCCAGAGCACACACATATCCTCCAGACAGTTAAAAGGACAACAGAAATCATATGGCAACCTCTCCAAAATCATTTGATCATTTTCTGTTGGGGGGGGGACGACAGCTCTTCTTTTGAAGTCACACTGAGGTCCCAGCTTGATCACCATTTGAGATTGAACAAGATCTGGTGAAAGGCAGAAGAAATTGCTGCTGGCAGGTCTCTTCATTACATCTTGGAGTTGGATTAGATGAAGTATCCGGGGCATTTCTGACAGAGCTACTCTTCTCGGTCTAGATTTAACCCTGTGTAGTATGTTCCACTTTCACTGCATCTGGGAGCCAGCTGCAGAGCTCAGTATACAGTGTGCGAGTGTGTTTAAGTCTGATTGGGGTCACTAGAGGGTCCGTCTCATTCAATATACAGCTGACTGACCAACTGGCAGGTCACACAACAGGCAGCGCTAACAGAATTGGAGAAATGTAATTTTAAAGGGTGCATCGTTCATCCAGACGAGAGTGCACTTGAAGCAAATTAGTCACAAAGAGATTTAAATCTATTGAGCTGTCAGAATGTAAACTACAGCAAGATCACAGAAAGCAAAAGGCTGACTTTTCATCAATGGAAGCTGGTTTCTAAAAAACAAGAAAATCTATGTGGTCATTTCAAATGGAGAACATGTTATCTATTTAAAACTCTTTGGTGTGCTCGAAAAGACAAAAACATATATAACACATACCATGCACTGTGTAACAAATGCAAAGATTAGAGGAAGGAAAAGTAAACAAATTGTTCTTTTTGCTAAAAATGGTTTATTGGACAAGGAAGATTACAAATCTGATCCCTTGGTAACCCTCAACCATCTGATTATACAGGCCGACTCTTAAAAATGAATTACCACATGGAAAATATTAGCAACCCTTCAGAGGAAAAAAAATATAAATGATGAAAAAGTAACAAAATACCAAGATGTTGAAGCACCAAAACTACATGCACAACACAGTTAAAAAGAGAAATGTGGCAATGTTAGGACAGAATAAATAGACTAAACAAAAAAAAATGTTAAAAAGATTGAAATTAAACTGAGGAAGGTTGGGGTTGTACATCTTGTAAAAACATCTTTAATGCTGACAAGTGGGACAAAAAGCAGGTGTGGTTCCTAATTCAAACAAGACATCGTGTGAATTGACTTTCTGAAGACCAAGGCACTCAACTTTTACTCAAATACTTGTGTACACCAAATTTGAAGCATTCGCCACAGCCACTTGCACACATACAGTACAAAGCTACTCATTTGAGGTTCAGAAGTGCATTTCGTGGACGAGCAGTTGCAGTAACTTTTTCTTTGTAAATTTGGAAATCACAAATACCCAACATTCACTCCAGGATATTAAAGTACTGGTCAACAGTACTTTTCATACAGGTCAATATGAGCCTTCTTGATCTTTAGATTTTTATGTAACACTTCTGTAACCAGTCATAAGAATATACAGTCATAAAGTTAGTGAGAAAGAAAAACATCTACTTTGAAAAAAACATTATTTTTTTTGTTCTCTTGACATTAACTTCTCAGTACTGACCTCTCCTACTACACTTCACAGTCAGAGTAAGTTTGGTTAAATAAAGCACATACAGCTAAAACACAAATGTGACGAGACTAAAAACCGAGACCAGTTTCATGACTGACAGTTTAGAATAAAAATGACAGACAGAGGCCAGAGCGTGGTTTTTGATAGAAGTGAGTGAGTGGTCCCCACATTCATCTCTTTAAACATCAGCAGAAACTCTTGTGTTCCCATGTTTTTATTCATCTGAGACTCGACCTTCAGGCCTTTTCCAGTGACTTATAGTATTCTTTCAACACGGCCCAGGCCTTCGGTGCCATGAAGCCGTCGGGAGGGTTCTCTCCCTCGCGGGCCATTTTACGCATGCGTGTGCCTGAGATGAAATCAAAATCTTGATGGCTGCAATTAAAAAGAAAAAGACAGAAAAGAGAGTTTTGAGCAACAGGCGTATTTCAATCAATGGAAAGATACTTATCAACAACACAGGCACCATGAGCCAACAGCGCCAGCAGCTGTTTTAGAACTAGTTGGATCAAGGAGCAGGCCAGTTAACATTTCTGCAAACCAAAATGAAGCTCTCATAACACTATCTTGTGACACATCCCACCCTGTGAAATGAGGCGCAGTGATTGTTTGCGTATGGGAATATATTACTCAACTGCATTTCATTTGCTGACCATTTCTCACAACTAGAAATTCCTCTAAAATCGCTCTGTGGGAGGAAAGATAATGTCACGACGCAGCGAGTGCTAGCATGCTAGAGGAACAGCGGTTGGAAAGTGAAGCCAGTACGGCCGACTGTCAACGCTGAGATTTATGTTTAAGGTACTTTCTGGGTTTTTACTACACACTGCTGTCTGCCACAAAATCGTTTTTGTTGTAATGACGAGGAACTGCCAAACTCAACCTCGACCTGAAACAACAGATTTTTTTGGTTTCTTGGGGGAAATCAGGTTTTGCAAGAAATACTGATATATTATCATGTTTTATGTTAATGGTGTAAATTTGCAATCAAACAATTTATTTACACATTCAGCTGTAACTAACAAACTTTCATTTGGAGTCGTGTTCATGCCCACCTGCTCCAGTATGTTCACCAGCTAGGAAAAAAATGCTGTCTGTCCACCATGTGCTGCCGAGCAGATAGTTACAGTGAAAGCCGTTTCCTGCTGCGGCCAAAAACAACCATATGAGAGCAGTGAGAGTGAACAGAAACAGCTGAAACTCTCTATAAAGCTCCATGAGGTTGAGATATACTGCAGATTCTCATGATGGTTCTGTGTAGGTTCACCACTACCTCTTTAACACTGCCATACTGTGATTGTAAAAGCATTGATAGTAGCCGTTTTAAATCGAAATGTCCTATATTGCATGTTTTTCAAGACGGCTTTCTGCTCCTCAAAAAAAACAGCTTGAGTTTTGTTTTCGATTTAAGCCATAATTCTTTTAACCGCTCTGACTGATGGAAGGCGATGCAACATAAAACAAATGTCTGGCAACGATCAGATTCAAGAAAGTATCAAAACAGAAGCACATTCAGTGTTCTGTACACCTACTGGAGGAGGAGAGCAGCCAGCTTAAATAATAAAAAAAATAAATTCTATGGGTAGGGTGTGTCAGAAAATGGTTTGGGTCCATTATGTGTCGATAAAAAAGATAAGTGTGGTGTTTTTATTATGTATTTGGCCGTGTCAGGAAATGCCAGGAATTCAGACTTTTATATGACAATTCATAAACAGATTTGAATGAATAAACAAAAAAACCAACAAGCATTAACACTGCCTTAGTTAATGCTTGTAAAAGACCTACATTTGGGGGTGTTTGTGCACCACACAATACAATCAAACTGTCTGTCTGCATGGAAGAACAGCTTTTCAATTATCAGGTCGTGAATTCTCTTTGTGCAGACACTTAATATCTTTCAGACGTCTTCTCCTCCTGCTTTTATGACATATCGGCTTCTCACTGCACATTGAGTTCACCTGTTAAAGAAAAGATCCGAACATCTTCATGTGTTGCAAGCAACCATAGACAATATTCAGCTCAGAGCAGCTCTGAGCAGAGCCCTGGCACAAGTTACTCACATCTTCACTCTCCTCGTCTATAAATTACTGCGAGGGATAATCAAGACAGTTTTAAACATCTTGTTAACAGACATTTACACTTATCTGCACTGAGCTCACATTCAGAGAGGGCCAAAGCCATGCTATTGAAGGAGTAAATTTTCTAATTGTTATCACATGATAGAGAGCAGCTTGTAGCTCTGAAACATTAAGACTCTGTGAAGAAGACTTTGCAGATCCCTTGGCGTAAGGTAAAGGGAGCTCCAGGCAAATTCTTCTGAGAACATTTTTATACAGTGTCAAATTAGAAACAGCTTGCTGCGATGTGAGCCATTATGCCTTAGAGAGAGACTGAGGGGTATTGTGATTAAGCTGAGCATCCATATTCCTCCTGAAATCTGGCGAGGCGAGCGAGTTTGAAGGAATGGAATGCCATAAATCTAACCAAGTGACCACTACAGACTTTGGAATTCCAGTAGTCTTGAGTTTACTCACTTGCATTAGCATGAAAATGATGGACAAATGATATTACATAGCAAAAAATTAAATGTGGTGCATTTTGCTAAAGAGAGTGAAATCCTTTTTTAAAATGACAATATACAACATATACGTATTTAACCCTAAACCTGTTCATAATTTACCTAAAGTGTGACATTTTTGCGTATATTTGGTAGGGCTGGACCCAAACATCCGAATATTTGTGGTGGTATCTGGATATCAATTTTGCGGTCCAAATACTCACCCACGCCCCCGACCGCGCAATCAATTGGGCCCGAATATCCGGACACCAAAAATTGCAATTCGGACCAGCCTTAATATTTAGATATTTTTTGCTTGTACTTCATTGTTTCTGTTTTGTGGATGTTTGTATCCTTTTGGGTTTTTTTTTTTTTTACATATTTGTCTAAATTAAAGCTTTAAATCCTTAAATTTAACACTGATAACAACAAACTGTTTTATTTTACTGCTATGTCTACTTCAGCAAATACTCCAGACTGACTGTTAGTGGTATTGTCAAACAATATAACCCTATTTTAAAGATAATCCCTCTCATTAAGACGCTGGATACATACAGTTTGAATCCAACTGTGAAATAGGTGACATTCACCAAACAACAGCGCTTCTCCCTCAAAACCTGATGAGGTGTTTCAGAACACAGAGCACTCAGCTGGTGACCTCACTTCAAAGCCAAAGAAACCTAAAAAAAAATGTTTTTCGTAGTATATTAAAACATACTATTTCTATCAGCAGTTTTACT
This sequence comes from Stegastes partitus, assembly GCF_000690725.1. NCBI lineage: Eukaryota > Metazoa > Chordata > Actinopteri > Pomacentridae > Stegastes > Stegastes partitus. The sequence goes on from NW_007577742.1 coordinate 1,269,631, forward strand.
TGTTTTCACAGAAGAACTAGATGTCCCTGATCAACTGTTCACTTTGGACTCATAAATATGCATCATGGAAAACAAAGCAAATCTTTTGATTAGTCTGGCTACATCTCATTTCAACATTTCTGGCTGAGCACAGCTACAGTTGCATAACCCGACGGAGGAGGCTGCATCAAACCTGGAGGAAAGGCAAAGAATTTGCATGATTTTTGTTAGTCATCACGTGCAGTGTCCATATACCGACTTTAATTAATGGCAGGTCTCTGTAATTTTGAGCAACATCAAAGCTCATACTAATCCACTAAACCATTTAACTGTATAAGAAAGAAAAACAATCGCTGTTATTCTTGGCTTGGCGTTTCACTGCAGATAGAAAAGAAGAAAGACAGAAAATGGATGAAAGAGATTTTTTTTATAAACAAGACAAGCCTAATGAGTAATTAATTTAGAGAATATAATTACTGTTTAGGCTGCTCGGTCTAATTGGGCTAAATGTGAGGTATTACTACGGGCTAAGACTACAAAAAAGCTTTTTAATTTAATGTGAGTGAGCACGGCCTGTAAGCCACCCCTCTTTTCCATGATCATCATAAATAAACTTAAAGACCACAGGAAACAAACTGGGACAATGAATTTATAACATAAAGAAGGACTTACTTTTTAGGGTCATAAAAGTCCATTGCTCTTTTGACCTTGTTGTAAGCTGCGACCTTAAAGGGTACAATCTCAAGCGTGATGAGGCCTGGAGCCATGGTAAGGACCTTGGCTCCATGAGTGGGCTCGTACAGGTCCTTTCCTGTGTCGGGATGCGGCATGCCTGCAGGGTCACGTCCCACAATATAGAAATTGGCACCAGCCACCATTCGTGCTCTGCAATGCCACTGAACCTGTGGACAAGAAGCAAAAAGAAAAACTGTAGCTCTGGAAGAAACATAGCTTGACTTGTCCAGGATTTATGAACATGTTCGTGGTTCTACAAGGCAGAACTAAAGCACGACAATTTAACTGATAACTATTACGTTGGTCATGTTTAACAGGTATAATGTTTACTGTGGTCGACATCTTAGTTTAGCATGTAGGCATGCTAACACTTACTAATTAGCAATAGCGAATAAGTGAAGCTGAGTGTGGCATTTGGTCCAAAACCCAATTTTGGAACACATGAAAATGATGACGGACATGCGGAGATAGCCAGAACTGGTCCTGAATGGACAGCATCCCATGAGCACTTACCAGTTAATTACGATATTATAGTCTGATTGACCGGATAATCCGAGGTCATAAGCCTGTGCATTTCATATGGCTTTCTGCTCCCCTTTCACTATCTACTTGTTATTGTCTGCATCTCCAACAAGAAACAAAATAAACTTTTTTTTCCACCCAACTGCTCAGTGGCTCAGTTGTCTGATCGTTTGCATGTTTTTTAGGATGGCAGCATCAATCAAACACTGAACACCGGACCAAACTGAAAATGTCCAGTTCTCACATAGCCAGACCAGTCTTTGGACTGACACACAGCTACAGGAGACGAGTTTATACAGGTTGTTGAAATTACAATTATCACAATTATTCTCAATAATTAATTCAATATTAAATAAATAATATTGAATTACTTATTAATCACTAGAGGAAAATATTACTTATTTTGCAAGTATTTTTCCAGTGAATGAAGAGTCAACTCAAAATATTCTATATGACAATTCAATTCATTCTACTTCTATAGCACTAACTCATTACATATGTGATCTCAGGGCACTTCTCACAGTGAAGTGAAAGCTTTAAAATTATACAAAGAAACTACAAAATGTAGTTTAGAGTAAAATTATAGAAGATCAGCTGAAATCTGAAAACATGAACTGTCTTCACAATTTTCACTTTTGAGCAGACCTAAACTACCTCCATATAAGTTCAGCGAGTCAGCCTGCTTCAATTTCTCCCCTGAGGGACTTGCAGTCACTATAAGCACTGAGGTTCTTCTGTTTCTCATTATCAACAATTGTTAAATCTACCCATTAATCCTTGACAATTACCAACAATACTGCCATTGGGTTTGTGCCTATGTAATTTGTGTATTTCAGGATCTGTGATTTCTAGATTAGACTTACAAAACAAGTGGTTTCAGCTCCAGGCAGGCTTTCAGTGTGTTGCTAAAGAGCAGTCTGCTCCTATCAGAGGGATTTCTATTATTTGAGTTACATGCAGACCAAGAGTATAAGTTGTTTGTAATGGGTTAACACAGGCAGAACTAGAACACTAAGACTGAGATTGTGCCTGGCCCTCAAAACCTCTCATTCAGAAATACAAACCAAATAAATTCACTGCCTGTCATCCACAAGCCTGCAATCTGCTCTCAATAATTTGTGCCATAGCTTTCCCATTATCATAAGTGAATGATTAAAAGATTCCCAGCTACACAGCTACGCTCAGTCACACGGAGATGTTTGTGTATGGCATGGAAACACTGAACAGAGGGTCCCAAGACAATAGTAAATCCCCTTTCCTGCCATTTTTCACTCTAAAAAAATTGCAGACAAAGTATGTGACAGTTCTCGTCCCTCTGTGTCTGTTGTCATTATTCAGCGCTGCAGCCATTTTGTTCTCAGAAGAAAACATGATGCCTTTGTTTAAAGAAACTTCAAACATGCAACGGCCAATGTGACATTTTTTGATAATCATTACCTCAGTTGGCCCTGCATACATCATGGGTGAAGGAAAAATAGCAACAATGGTCGAGTCTGGATTTAGGACGCCCTCTTCCAGCACAGCAGCGTGCTGCTTCATTCTCCAAGGCAGCGGCACATCATCGTCTTTGGTCCAACCCCCCAGTGGGTGGAGCAGCAGAACGGGCCGGCGGTAACCTCGCTCGATGAGACGCTTGTGGGTGTCCTGCATCAGAAGAGCGTGGCCGTTGTGGACTGGGTTACGGAGCTGGAAGGCAAATACGGCATCTAAACAAAGAGAATGGTGTAGAAAGGTTTTTTAAACTACAATCACACACACATATCCGTATACATCTGTACAAGACAAACAACAGGCCACAATGTACCCATAGATAATCAAGCTGCTGACTGCCTGACCTCTGGAACCGCATACAGTGTGTGTCACTGGTGAAGGACTGAATCACACCAGTCATTTCTCCTGTGACCTCTCTACTCCAACTCCTCTCTTGCTTTACCAAAGTCTAAACAAAGAATAAAAATACTGGAGCGAGAGGACTATCCAAAATTGTCCTCTTCTTTAAAAGAAAAAAAAGGGAGCAGTTGATAATTGTTGTGACATTATCATCGCCCTCCCTGGTCCAAGATGTCGTCACCATTTTACTTCAGTTCTAACTGAAAATAAACCAAGGCCAACTGAACTTACTGAACCATACCTGCATTCATTTCTTTAAACTTCTGTTTGAGCTCAGTGGGTGTCAGTCGGTACTGGTCGAGTCCATCATTCCAATAGATCCTGTCCAGAACCTGCAGGTCTCCACCAACCAGCCAGTCTCCACTTTCCATCACCATCTGAAAACAGAGCCACAATGATCACGACAGTGAACACAACTCAAACATAACCCAGACTTAAGACACTATGGTCCTTAAAAACTTCACTGCGCTGGAGGCCGGCCTGTCTGAATTCTAATAAAACCCCTGAGTTATTACACAGTTGCAACAGGGACACAGAGGCATAAATCAAAGTCTCAGTGTGTCGTTAAACAGCCAACAAAACTCTGGCTTGTCTATCCTTCTGCATTTGGTCACAACTGCTACCTTAATTTCAATAACAGTGCAGAGACAAAATCAGATTGTGTTCCATGGTGAAACCTGGTGATGAGCTCATGACCACATTGGAGAGAAATTTTCCTCTCCTGAGATTCATCCAACAATGTCACCAAAGTGCTCAGGATCCAGGCAAAGGCTGCTATTGTTTCAGGCAATATCTTTTGCCTGCATCCTGTGGCTCTTATGAGACCGTAGCTAGAGTTACTGAAAACATTGGCCTGTGCCATGTTAATGTGATACAAAGAGACAAATGTCTACAAAAAGAAGCACAGCTCCAACACTGAGACTTAAAGAACTCCAAAAAAAAGGCCAGAAATAAAATCAAAAAGATAATTTGGGAGTTGATTAAAAAAAAGGAAAAAAAATCCATGTCACTGATGCTGTTGACATGTAATTTATCACGTGAATACTCTTTGATATCTATACTTCACCAACGGACTGATTTCAGTTTCATCTGGCAAACTGTACATAAAGTGTTGTCAGCAGCAGAGGTGTCTACGTGATGTGAAAAATAGCCACTTGGCTGCGTTCGTTGCAAAAAAATTTCAGCTTCATGTTGCAATTTGTTTTTCACACTCCAGTTCATCCAACCTGTCCACTGCTGGCCTGATAAGAGTCATGAAAGATGCGTAACAGTCTTATTCTTTGGAGAGACCAGCAGCATAGACAAGTCAATTTATTTTCCCCAACAGAAGTAAATGGAAAGTATAATGTCCACATGGATAAGCCAAAGGAGGAGGCCTCCGTTTGACCACTTAAGTGCCCCACGGCTTCACATGTGAAAAGGGGCCTAGGCAAATAAACAGCAACTACAACCATAGCTTCTGGTGGAAAGGGCTCCTGTCTGACTGACGGATAGGTAAACAGGAAAAAGTGGATTAACTACATGTTATGTTGAGCTGGTCATTTCTTATTGAAAAGAAACAGGATAAAAATGTTGCAGCTATCAGTACAGAGGTGTGCTGACAGACTGGCTCCGGTGCAGGGAGTTAAGCATACACTTCTGTATACATACACACACATTTTAATGAGTGAGACCTTAATCAAAGCAGGCTGAACACACATGTTAAGTTGGAGAGGATAAAGAATGACAGTTGTGGAAATACAGAGCACACAGCATATGTTTAAAGCCAGCACTGAGGCATCAGGTGTTGACAGTGAAGAGTCATGGTACCAATTTATGAACGTTGCAGCTTCTAATGCATCTTAAAACACATCGTCAAGCCAGACTGCATCATAAACAAGGTGAGACAAAAAAAGATATGCACTAAAATTAAAAATGACTGCCAACTGCGCTGAAATATTGAGACAGCTGTTGTCTGGTGCTCAAGTTGGCCAGAAATTTTAGCAGCAGAGGGTTTTAAAATGAGTCAGTGAGGTTTACAGTAAGTCTGACCCCAGGGAGTGAAATCACCACGTAGGACACTGTTAGTTCTGTCTTGAACCTTTGCCAATACAAAAATGGCTGACCAACTTCACTAATCCTGAAAACAATGAGAATATAAAGCAACTTTTAAAATTAACTCTGACTGTAAGTTCACACAGATGGAAGCAATAAAGCAATTTGACAAACGTCTTTGTCAGTAAGGCCAGACAGTTCCGTTCTTTTACAGCTACAAGTCAATGTCACTCTCTGCAGAATGTGCAGAACCATTCTGGGACATTACTTCGCCACAGAGTCTACCTGAGCTCCACAGAAGTCGATAGGACACAGATGGAAATAATTCCTGGATATATTTGGAGAAGGGTTGGGTGAGCAGAAAGGTGAAAGCTGGCACTCGCACAGTCCAATCTCAAACACATTTTGGTGGAGGCTGAGCAAGAGACTCTGCATCCAAATATAACACCTGCAAACGAGGGTGGACCAGAAAGATCAAGTGATTACACTGGGCGTCCTGACAGACTGTGAGAAAAGCTCCACTCCTCCACCTATTCAGTCTTTCCATAAGCAATGTAAAAAGGCCAGCTGGGATCTGTGTTCTATCAGTGCCGAATCCAGGGAGGCAGTTTGCTTTCACATGCACAGTGTTTATCACATAGCACTCCGAGACAGACAGTCTGGAGCTCTGCAGATGCTGTTCAGTATTTTTTGCCAAAAGTTAAGCTTCTATACCATTTCTGACATATTAGCCCCTATTCTAAATTCAGTTTTCATGATAGGACTGAATTTGAAGTGAAGAAACTAATTAAAAGTGATTTTGACTTGAATAATCCGAAACTGATCTTTGCATTTGTGTCTTTTTTCAGAAAACATGTCACCTTTGTGCAGAACGTCATGTGTTATGATAGTCAATGTCACGTGAATAGTTAGTCTATATGGGCGAGCCACAGTTTGCGGATCTCAATCTTGTCAATTCAGAAAATGCATATAAAAAGAGGGATAGACTGTAAAAAGACTGCACACTGATGTGAACTCTGTGTTTGTCCACAGGATATTTCTTCTGGCTGCGAGATAAAGTGCAGTGGAAGCCTTTAAAGTCATGTGGACAGTGTGTGAATTATACTTTTTTCAGTCTGTCCCTGCTGGGTAACTTATGCTAGTTATCCAGCTGTTTGCAGATGTCCGGCTGATGTCGTGTCAACATAAACAGTGAATTAGTGAGCAGTCTTCCCGTTTTGTCCTGCCTTTGCTCAGACTGATGATTAAAGTGATGTCTGTGCTTAGTCGAAGCATCTGGTGCTGGTCTTCCACGTGTAGCTGTACGAGATAGCATTCGTTTGCTAAAATGAGCAAAATGATAACGCCTTGACAAGTAGTGCAGGTTTAGTCTTTTTGCATTTGCCCTAGTTTTATAAACAGGAAATGTGTTTACAATTAAGCCCATCATGTGTAGTTAATACAATTTTACACTCAAGGAAACATCAGTGTTGCTCTCTTGTTGACTGTGCAGGAAATCGACGTTCCAAGATAAATTCTAAGAACTGCTTAAAATCAGCAATTCAGTCCAATTAATTCTGGCTGCTATTGTATGAGGCAATACCTTCCACCTGTCTCATGTGGCAATTCTGAGACCGTAGCTAGAGTTACTGAAAACACTGGCCTGTGCCATGTTAATGTGATACAAAGTGACAATTTTATAGAGACTAGGCAGTAAAGAAGCACAGCTCCAGCACTGAGACTGAGAGGACTCAACGGAAATGACTCTGAAAAGTTGAAGTTGGAAAAAAAAAAAGAGAGAAACTAATTCATGTCACTTGTTTTGTTGACATGTAATTTATCATGTAAATACGCTTTGATATCCATACTTTACAAAGGGACTGATTTCAGTTTGATCTGGCAAACTGTACGTAAAAATGTGAGTGCTGTCAGCAGCAGAGGTGTCTACATGATGTGATCAATAGCCGCTTGGCTCGGTTGTGATTTGTTTTCCACGATTCAAATCATTCCAACCTGTCCACTGCTGGCCTGGCAGGAGTCATGTAAGATGCTCAACAGCCTTCTTCTTTGAAGAAATCGGCAGCAAAGAAAAGTCACGATTGATTTTCCTAATAAAAGTGAAAAAAAACTATGTCTGTGGATCAATCCAAGAAAAAGGGCCACATACATATGTGCTGTGTTTAACCATTTCAAGTGCCCCTTGACTTCACATGTGAAAAGGGGCCTCACCAAATAAACAGCGACTGCACCATAGCTTCCGGTGAAGGAATCCAATCAGTTCTCGATGGGAGATTATTGCCAATATCCAGCCCTACTCCAGAAAAATAAACTGTGACCCTGAACGAATCTGTCATCTCAGACACTGACCTTGATGTAGGGGTGGTCCTTGCAGGTGGTGCCCCACTGTCGAGCACATCGCTCTTCTTTTCGGTGTTCATAAAATTCAGGGTTACGAAGGATGGCCACTCGCCTGCCCTCATAGACCAGAGCCACAGCTGTCACACCATCCAAACGCTCCTTATCTGCAGTTGACACTGGCAGCACCACAGGCACTGAGAGGTTGATAACACCACCTATGGGACGAAAAGGCGTCAGGGAAAATACTACAAACATACAGCTAGTGATTATTTTCAGCATTAATCTCAGCAATTTTATCTTTTAGTCAAAAATCAGAAGGCTGAACAATCACCTATTATAATTTCCCTAACCCTAACCCCAGCCTGTGGTGGCATGCAACTCATTCAATTCAAATTACACGAAAAGATACCATTTGCATTTTTAACCTGTACCATGATTAGAAGTTGGAGAAATGTTACCAAAGAAAGCCTGAGAAGAAGATGACTGTAAGCTAGTAGATAAACACTGATATTAAAATCTATATCTTTAAATTGTTTTATTTTTTTTTGGTAAACCACATTAGCCAATACTTTGTTAAAAAGAAAATGCATTAAAATAAAGTGTTTCAGGGATACATAGGGTGTGTTTTGGTTAGAAACACTGAATGAACAGTGGATTCAGATCCTCTCTCTTTCTTTTGCACTTATTGCTGCTGTAGATTTCAGTTTGAAAAAGGAAAAAATGGAATGTAGCCCACCAATCTGCATCCCATAACCAACAATGACAAAGTGACAACGCTTTTCAAATGCCTACAAATTCATTAATAACAGACACTGAAATATATCATCTATCATCCAAGTGTTCAGACCTCTTCCTGTAGTTCAGCTTGTGGTCAGATGCCTCCTGTTTGATTTAATTATGAGCATTATATAGAACTTGAGAGCACTTCACCTGTGGTAAATGTAATTGATTGGACATACTGTACTTCATAAAGAGGACTCAAAGCTATAACTGGTGTCTACAAATGTACTGAATAAAGGGTCTGAATACTTGGCAAATGCAAGTTTTCAGTTTTTGATTTTAAATAAATCTGCAAAAATTTTTTAGTTTTTTTAATTCTCTGTCACTGTCAATAATGTGTCAAAAAATACCTATTCTAACTATGTACATTTTTTAGAATACAAGTCTAAGTACTTTTTTAAGGCACAGCAGTCATGAATACATGAATCATGAAAGTCATCATCACGAAAGGCAGGTTAAAATGTTCAAAGGTTAGGTATGTGCAACAAAACAGCTTAACCATTCTAGTAAAGTATCATGTTGTACGCCTCCAGGCTAAATGTGGAATATACAGCTCAACCACAGACTAGTGTGTCTTCAAACCTGCAATTTAAGAAGCTCGAGAAGAAAAATCCTCTGCTGCTTCAGTGGAGCTTGACCCTTTCTTATTTCACGACTTGATAAGTGTGGTGACAGCGCTCTTTTGGCGCATTCATTTTGCCATCCAGCTTGATGAAAACGTTGAGACCAGCACGCTTTTCACATCGCATCACATGAAATACTGTGTAGACAGGAGGGGATGCTGACTGCTGCTTCCCCCACCTCCCCCTGGACCCTTCTCTGGTCCCCTCTGTCACAGTGCAGAGCTCACAGCTGGTTCCAATAAAATGCACACGCAGGACTGCCAAATGTCTGAACGAGGGAGACACAATCTTGAATTTGTATTTCTGTTTATTTTTCCAGACTTCTTGATTAGCGAAACCTGCAGTTTTATGCTTCCCGACCAGTTTTAGCATTAGTGTGTGTGCAATCAATCCTTTCGCTGTCAAATCCCAGGAAGGAAGTGAAAATGGACAAATGGTGGTGTGTGGTGTCAATCAATACAAAAGCTTCTTCCTCTCCATCCCTTTCCCTTGGGACGAACAGGAAAGTGAATCATGACTTTTCACATCTATATTTATATATGTCTGTCTCTAATTTTGTTCTAAGCTGTGAGATGTAGATGGTTTTATCCTTCAGTTGTTTTATATACACCTGTCAAAATGTAAAAAATTAAATACAGCCTATGTTAACTCGCACTATATATCGTGTTGTTTTCATTTCCGTGTGTGTGTATTTAACAAAGTATTTGGCATCACAATACAGAGCTGACGTTTAAGTAGTCACATGTGTAGTAAAAGTGACTTTTTGTCCTGGAATTTCAAACAACACATGAGAAATTGCTGTAATTACACAAACAGACTCTAGACTCAATATGATTCATTTTTTTTAAAGTCTGCCAAAAAAATGGAGACACTCAAGAGTGCTGGGTGCAAATGGAATCATTATTTCATTACTTCCGAATCTACATGTAGGCCAGCCTCACTTCTGATTTTATCCATGTGATTCTGCCCGCTTGGTTAACTCGTATTTAAGTCTCTCAGCACATTCAACACTGCACAATGTTCATTGCCGGCTGCAGCGACACATAACGGGAGTATGTGCTCATCTAATTTAATGCTCCATTTATTCAAAGTGCTACATTTTTTACTGGAGCGCAGAAAAAAGGGACAGCAAGGAGTGCAGCCAACAGAGGGTTCAACCTTTATAAATAAAACCAAACTTGAAAATGTTAAAATGACACTCTTGAATCATCCCTAAGGACAGGCTGACTAAGAGAACATCTGGGGAGTCCCAACATAAAACACAAACCAGAGCTTACTCAAATTCTAGTAAATGTGCAGGATAGTTTAGTGATAGCAGCACCAGAAAGTGATGTACAAAATTCAACAACTCCATCCAAGTGCTGAGAAAAATGCAGAAATGTCCCTACAGAAACCATCTGCTGTTTTTTGGTAATCCATTTTGTGAGCACTCGACTCCACCTAGTGCCTTCTCTTTGACAATGAAATGGTAGGATTTTGTTTTACACGGTAAAAGCAATGATTTGAAACTACATCTTACCGTCCAGCAGACAGTCAAAATGTAGACACTGCAAAAACTCTCTCTCCCTCATAAAGCCATTCAGAGGAGTGGCCCAGCCTTCAGCCAGCACCTGCACCCACTGCATGTCCACCTGAGGATTATACAAACAGTGGCATACACACATACCAGGTTACATTTTGACCAACTTATCATAAAGTGCAAACTACCAGGTTATAGGAAAACACACCAATGGATTTATTGAGGACTATTAATGTTTTGTGAACAGTACAAAGAGTTATTTTGCTTCATTTTATTTTAGATTTATGAATATTAGAAAAGACAATCATAACTACCTTCCCAATTTGTACCGCCGGGAGAGTCTCTGCGTCCGCCTTAGCTAGATCCAGTTTATTCTCCTGAACATACAGCTCTTTCACTTCATACGAGGCATCAACAGGAACTATATCCTACAGAATTAAACATGATAATGTCAAATTAACAATTATAAAGGAACCTATCCATCATCTATACACCACTGTATCCTCTGTAGGGTCGTGGGGGAGGGACTGGAGCCTATCCCAGCCCACTTAGGGCAAAGGCAGGATACATGCTGGAGTGCACTAACATTCACACCTATGGACAATGTAGAATCACCAATTAATCTCAGCATGTCTTTGGACTGTTGGAGGAAGCTGGAGAATCCTGGTGAGAACCCACACAGGCACAGTGAGAACATGCAAAGTCCACACAAGAAGACCCCAGGATGGGCATCAAACCCTTCAAAGTTGTGAGGTGCCAGTGCAAACCACGGACCACCATGTCAAATTATAAAGAAATCAATACACAATACTCTGCGTAATGAAGATGTTGGTAAAGGTTTATAACTAAATATAATTCAAAATATTTATTCATACAAGTGCAGATGCACTAACATCATTCATACAAACATGATGCTTCCCTGCCCCCTAGTGGCAATATGATGATGCCATTGTTTTATGTGTTAAGTCGCTCGCATTTTCTGTAATGATGCCGTTAAAGAGGACATAGCTGATTAAAAATATACACAATGCATGATATTTCTGGTGCTCACCCTCTCCTGAAGCAGATCAACAAGCTGTTGTATGCACTCGTTCACATTGCAGGAGTCGGTCTTCAGCACCAGCTCCGGAGCCTCTGGCTTCTCGTACTCTGAGTCAATACCAGTGAAACCTGATTGAAAAAAATGAAAATTTAATGCACAGCTCGAGTTGTTTTTTATTCAATATATTCAACTCCCAAGGCACATTTTCAGTAAAGACTATTTCTTGTGTACTTCTGTTATTTTACAGATGTGAAATGAACACAGTATAAAAAATACAGATGGTGTCATATCACGGTGCCTGTAAACCAAGTATTTTGTACCCTTTAATTATTAACTGTACAACCATGATGTATAGCCACTCTATCCATAATACATAAACTACTGCACACGTGTGTTTAGCAGAGCTGCAGCGAGAAATGGACCACTGATCAGGGAAGTCATTAGTAACAAACATCAACTATCAAATTAGGGTGTAACTAAATACATCATTTGGACATCAACAGATAATGTGCTCTGAACAAACACAAACAGAATATAAATTTCAACAGTATATCTTTTTTCTCTTCTTTACATTAGGGAATAGCTGATTGTGTGGTAAAGAAACTGTGCTGTGCTGAGAGCAGACAGGTGCTGGTGTGTTAGTAGTACAGAGTGAATGTAGCAGAGCCAGTTATTATCTGGAAGCTGAAGCAAGAAAGGTTAACCCATTGTGCTTTCCCCTAATTGCAAGCGGGGTCACAATACTGCAAACGGTATCCTATGTAGAGTGCAGAAGCTGCAGCAGGTCACCTGTTTAAAGTTCTTACAAACATAGGGTGAGGAGAGTCAAAGGAATACAAAAAGAATAGAATTAATTCTAAACATAGACTGTGATTTTGCCTCTGCAATCTGTATACACTGTATCACAGCCGTGTTTTTTTTTGTTTTTTTGTTTTTTTTACAGTATTTCCTCACGATGTTGTGCACCATGATACGTCCACTGATGAGTCACCACATTAAAATCACAGACAGGTGAGGTAAATTTGGAGCGTTGATCATCATGTGACAATGTAATGTTCAACCGTGTATCCCGGCATTTATGTAGCTGTTACTTAAGTCTCCTTTAAACATCAGTTTTCTTTTAATCTTATGGCAACAGAATGTGTCGTGTTCATGTCTAAATTAACACCCTGGTCACTTCTCTATAGAAGCCGCAAACTTACTTAGTCATTCTTACTAACATTTCTGTATCACTTTCAACACTGCAGAAGTCACAACTGCATGCTGCTACATTATCAGACAGGCACACACATTATACACGTTATAGTTCAGGTTGTGTGAAGCAATTTGGGAAAGGCTTTTTCCACTACCGGTTATACTAGTTGGATAAGGAGTCTATACACACATGAAAATTGGGCATAAAACTTATGTAGAGATATTACTGAATGTTTTGGGTCTGGGTTAAACAAAAACAAAAAAAAAAACATTGTCCTACAATATCTTCTCAAAACTATGGGTCATGAACAGGTATTGTTTATTATGTTTGCAGAGTGAGGAGGGAAATAAAATGCATCATTGGTATCTTTAATTTATTGTACAAAGCCTAAACTACAACACAAGCCGGGCATGAAGGAGGGAAACAGTCTGGGGAAAACGACACATACAAGGGAACTCTAACTGCAGAAAATAAAATAGTTTTTATCATTTATTTAATTAAAGAAAAACTGTTGTTGGTCTGTATATTTTGAATAGCTAACTAAGGGGAGTATGAATGGCTATGTAAAACAATCTGATGCAAAAAAAAAAGCAAATGCAGCAAATTTTTACCACGTGTGGTGTAAATACAAAAAGATACAAATAAATACAGATATTAGGGTGAAGCACACAGATCCAGAAAATGGATTCGCATTACACCCCTAAGACAAAAGGAACACTAACAAAGACCAACCTGATTTTCAGAAATGACACAAAATACAGAATACTGAGTCAGGATCGCACTGCTGCTTTAAAAAAAGAGCTGTTCCAGAATGTGACTTACATGCCAAATGTCAAGTCATTTATCAAGTTTTATCATGTGAATGTTGGGATCATACACTGCAAACAAACAGAATTAAATCATACTGTACCTCTTATCTCCCCAGCTCGGGCTCGCTTGTACAGCCCCTTCACATCCCTCTGCTCACATACGTCAAGTGGGGCGTCAACAAAAACCTCAAAGAAAGGCAGGCCTGCAGCCTCGTGGATCTTCCTGGCATTAAGGCGATCCTGACAGACAATAACCATACACAAAATGAGATGCAAAAGACGACTGAAGTCAAACAGTTAGTGAAAGATACTACATTTTTGAGGCTCAACAGGTTTGGTTATTTTTCTGTTTCAAGAGTACACGACAGTATACTGTGCTGGTGATGCCTAGGCACATATATTCCTGTAATCATCTAATTCTCTCATTCAGTTGCTGATACTGTCTCTGGAGAGTCACTCACCCTACTGTAGGGAGAAATGAAACTGGCAATGCAGACCAGCCCTGCATCAGCAAAAAGCCGGGCCACCTCAGCAATGCGCCTAATGTTCTCTTCACGGTCCTCTGGGCTGAAACCAAGGTTTTTGTTCAGCCCCTGACGGATGTTGTCCCCATCCAGCGTGTAGCAGGGAATACCATGACACACAAGGTACTCCTCCAGAGCCATGCTCACTGTGGTCTTCCCTGCACCAGACAAACCTTTACAAGGAAGAAAAGCACAGGATTATGGAAAAAAAAAATACTTGCATGCATTCATTAATTAATGCCATCCTGGAATGTGTTTTGTTAACATCTCGTAACCTACCAGTCAGCCAAACGGTGCATCCTCTGAATCCTCCTCTTGTGCCCACAACCTGCCCTCGCTTGTTTCGGCTTACATGATGAGCTTGATAGGTGACATTAGTTGCCCGTTGCATTCCCTGAAATGATACAGATTTAGTGTCAAATCAGCCCACCTGCAGCCCAGTAATACATATTCTTAGAAAACACATCAAGCCTCACAAACTTAAAATTGATCATACAAAAAATCTTCTTAAAAGTGGTCTTATATAATTAATCAGAAATCTGCAGGCTGTTCTGTATTATGACACAAACTTAGAACATGAATGTAGAGCTGCAAGGAATGATCATTTGCATTCTCATTTAAAGTAGTAATTATTATCTAACAGCTTTGCCATAACCAACGGTGACATATACAAAGTTCTTGTTGGGTTAAATCAGCAATGCAAAACCAAAGATGGGTTTTAAATCCTAAGATTTGAGAATGCGTTCATTCTTGGTAGAAATACATTCAAATTTTAAAAAGTTGTCACCTGACTAACTATTTCTGTGTTGGTGAGTTTGTCTGAGATTATTGTTTGTGCTGTTTGTAGGATTCTAGAAAACCATGTTGGTTAAAGATACTGCAGTGCAGAGTTCCTCACTGAGCATTTTAACAGTGAATCAAACAAACGTTTCTGCTTGCTGAAGTAGATCACCTACAAAAAGCACAGAAAAACTTGTTTAACCAGAGACTGCCTTATTCCAGAAACCATTTACACTCATGATACAAACTGTTTGATAGATCAGCTATAGTGATTTCCCCTTAAATGTCCTTGGCATAGAGGATCACAACTGGCAGTATAACCAACCACTGAGCAGCAACTGAATCTCACTAATAACTCGAGGGGCACGGCATTGTAATTGGCTTATATAGTTTGTTCTTGTTGATCTTATTTGCCCTCTTGGTCAGTACAAAGTCATCTTATGAACCGTTAAAGCCTGTCAGAACTTGTGTCCTGCTGTCATCTATCTGTTGCATAACGTGGAATGAATCTGCTGTGGGTTTGTGCATTTGTCTGAGATGATAGTCTGGTAGATTCTGGAAGAACAGGATAGTTAAAAGATATTGCAAGGCAGAGCCAGCCACTGAGTGTAAAAAGCACAAATCAAACCAAGCAACTGTGCATGCAGAAGTAGATTACCTGTAGAAACACAGAATAAAGTCTTATACTCGAGACTGCTTTATTTCAGAAAACCATGCTCATAATGCAAACTCTGTGGTTGATCTGCAACAGTGACTTCTCCTTAAATGTCTTTGACTTACAACTTGCAATGTAATGAACCACAGATTGGCAACAGAGTCTTACTACCAACGTGAGGGGCATGGCATTGAGATTATATCAACACACCTTATGAACACTTGAAGCCTGTCACAACTTGTGTCATGTTGTCATCTATCCGTTGCATAACAAAGACTGACTCTGCTGTGTGTTTGTGTGAGAATACTGTATGAAGGATTGTGAAAAACCATGATGTGCAAAGACACTGTAGTGCAGACTTAGCCACTGAGCATCTGAACCATTTTCAAACAAGCATTCGTGCTTGCAGAAGTAGGCTACGTATGAAAAGCACAGGAGGTTTTTCTAACCGTATTTCACTCAGAAAGATGCTGGAACCCTCGTGTGTAATGTTATCACAGCTGCAAAGGCACTCGCCAGATAGTTGAAGCCTTTCCAAAACCAAATAAAACTCATTAGCCAATTTTCAGCTAGCAAGGCTTCAAACACAGAGCTAGCTTTGGTGTGTAGCAGTCGAGCTAACGGTAAATGTGCTAATTAAACTAGCTGCCTGGCCGGCTAGCCTGTTAGCTCATTAGCAGCTGGTGTGTGGAGGTGGACGGACATGATGAAACGTCGGGTTGAACTAACACAACTTGGCCAAAAAAGAAAAAAAGAAAAGAAAACTCACCCAGCTCTCGGCAGCGTTGCTTAGCTTCTGTTTCTTGTGCGAGTTGCCATGAGTCTCCATGGCCGGCAGCAGTCAATGGCTGGTTTAACCGGCTTTAAAACAAACACACCGGATGACAAAAAGCAACGGGCTCGTTGTTTCCGAACACAGGTACCGTTAATGTTGATTTATAGGCACAGGTACGTTCAGTGAATGGAGGAGCCCGGAGCCGAGGAGACCTGGCACCACCACCGGGAAGAGCGGCCACGTCACCGGCGAAGAGCTGACGCATTTCCTCGGTATGTGGTGGATTCTGGAATGAACTGGCCTGAGATCAGTTTAGCTTCATCATCGTCTCCTGGAACTAGACAGCGACTCAGCGACTCCACTGATCTGCGACCTGTTCTTGTCAAAGACGCAAAGAAACATCTAGTTCTCAAGATGTAACATAAAATTAGTTTAATCATTTATGCTGGAAATTCCATTTGTATTTTTACTGGCATTGCTGTGTGATAAATTAGGCAAATAATTTGACTTAATCGTGACTAAATAAGTGAAAACAAAAAGTATACATATATTATAATATTTTTTTTACATCATGTTCGCAGATCCTTTTTTTTTTTTTAAATAAATATATCTCCACACAAACTAAAATACCAGCTCAAAGTGTGCGCAAAATGCGACTCTTGCATCTATTTAAATACGGCAGAAACGGAGTTAGAGGGCGACGCGTGTGTTGATTACAGGACGGTTCCTCCGAATTAAAGGGGATGCGAGGCAGGAGGCTGGAGGATGGATGTGAGAATATGTGGGGCATCAGGGAGGAGCGCTCCCTCAAAAGCCAGCAGCAGTGTCGCGTAATGTGCCAGTGCAGGCGGAGAGGAGCAGCGAGCAGACAGGGCGCAGCACCGGGGATTCGAGAAGCTGCGAACTCCAGGAAGAGGTGCTAGGAGGCCCGAGCGAGGCAGGTAGGATGCTATAAAACTGTGCAACATGTGAATGTAAATGCAGAAGGATCGTCCTCTCATCCGTCTGCGTCGTGGCTGTGATGTTGAAAAGGATGGTAGGCGGCAGACGAATGGATTTTATACTCCTGATGACAGTCAACTTTTCATCAGTCTTGCCTGTAAATACAGAAGCGATGTGGATTCTAGTAAACACATTTGATTGTTTATTTGTTGTATAGAGTTCACGTGTTCATAAATTAATGCAAAAAGTTCCCTTTTCATGAGCTGCAAGTGTGTTATGATAATGATGATCACCTTGAATGACACACAAAAGGGCAAAAGGCAAGTTGTCACAATGCAAATCAAAAGCAGTAACCTATTTCTGAAGTGAGCAGACTGCTTGAGATACATACATGTTTTTGTTTTAGTTCCATTTTCATAATCCAGCTGTCAGTTCCCAACTGCAGTAGCTCTGACTGAAACTAGAGGGCTTAATTACAGGACGTGCAGTGACCTGTTGCCCCACCCAGCAGCCTCATATGGAACCTAGTGTTTAAGACTGTGTGTGGGGCCACTGTGCTACACCCCAAAAGTAAACTTCAAAACCGGCTGTGCCCTGAACACCATTTGTGACAGCCTGCCGCCATGTAACATATGGGAGACACCCAGTCCTGAACCTGACATTACTGCCAGTTTAAACCCCTCATGTGGTTGTGGAACCCAGAAACAGAGGGCTGGGTCCATGTTCAGTGGGACTATTTTTGCTGCTATGAAATGGGATGTGTTGCTTTAGATACAACAACAATTATTTGTTCTCTCACGAAAGAATGTGTTTCCCCATGTCTTTGATTAACAGCCCTGGTTGTTAATCTGTTAAACAGTAGTGACTAACATATGTGTGGCAAAAACCCAAAGGTTACAAACTTCTGCTTGCTGTCTTTCACACTGTTGTCATGACATGATAAATAAAAACACAAGCTGCTCCTCACATCAAGATCTGCTACCAAAAGTAATAGTATCTTGGTTATCACTGCTATTATTCCTGTTGCACTTACTAGCAGGTGGTTGAAAGTAGAAGTGTGTAACCAATTGCTGATGTACAGTTTTTGAATACTAGTTCATTTTTCTTTGGAAAATAAGTGTCTACATAGACAGCACATGATGAGGCTATATGATGTTTTGCATTGTTTTAGAACTTACATGATAAGATCATCCTTTGTTAATCCCATTGCAGGGAAATAGGCAGTGTTAAAGCAGCAAAGGGGATAATGCAAACACATAGGGAACATTAGTAAAAACACAAATAAACAAGTATAAATATACAGAATCACAGATAATGTTATGCAGATTCTTCTACATGTAGAATATGTAGATGTTGCACAGATTCATCTGAAAGCGAAAAACAATGATATTGCACAGGGTCATTCTAAATGCAGAAAAATATTATATGACAGTCAAGAGTAGTTACAGTTAGTGTCAGCTGGGCCAGTTACGGCAGTGAAGTGCTACTTACAAATTAATGTATTAAAAAGTACTTCTACTACTACTATTTTACTAATGCTGTTACCCAAATAAGATGCTGAATGCAGTATTTCTTACTTAGAACACAGTGCTTTTACTCTGATTCTGTGGAATTGCCACTTTTACTTAAGCACAAAATATGCTTTTTACTGTTGCTGCTTCTACTACGGCACGAAACAGTAATAGTAATAATAAACACACATCTGGTTCTTTTGTCAAAGCAAAAAAGGGAGCCTTCTTTCATCACAGACACATTATTGTTAATTACAAATCTTCAACATGTGGCGTTCAAGTACACAAACCTGTGTGAGATACTTCAGTGAGATCTTCTTTGGTGAGAATTCGAACATAAATTTTGAGTGTGAAGGTGAAATCAAAACAGAACACGTCACAAGCACAAAACTACAACAAGCTTTACTGCTGAACATGAAGGTTCTTTGACTTGTTTTAGAGCAATCGTAAAGTGAGCTCCTCTCTGTGGAGTCACCAGTTCCTAGAGGGCAGGGCCACCTCTGGTGTGACTTATTTTTAACCTTCGCTTTGATGAAGACAGTCTACATGATGTAGAAAAAGAAAATGAGTGGACAGCAAGAGAAGCATGTTATTATGAAGGCCCCAAAATGGAGTCAAAACCCTGGTTCCCCTGGAGTAAAATACAGCCTTCAAGGCAACTGGTTGACTTCTCTTGAAATAGCTCGGGTGAGAGGAGGCGGCCAAGTTATCCATTATGGCCTGTGACCATGTGGAATAGGTTTTTCTGCCAGTTTTCCATCACCACCCAGTACTTGTTGCCGGTGGGAAAATGCTGTGTACTGTACATGAGGGAGGAGGGGACCGGAAAATGAGTCTAATGGAGACACTCTGCTCTCCTGACCCTCACATGTACTGCACATACACAGCAGTCAACTTAGGTAGATAGTTAGACTTTATTGTGCTTGGTGGAAAACCTTTATTCACAGCACTTTACATCACCTTGACACACATCATCGTACAGAAATAACGGAAATATTTGAGTTTCCACACAGCAGCTCACAACAGCGACAGACAGAACAACATGAAAACAAGACGTGTGGTTCTCGCAGCTGGTCTTCCCCGTTCAGTTTCCAATATGGCTGCGAGTACCAGCCAAAGGGAACACTGGAAAATAAGTATCTCACATCTAAGTTGTACTGAATGACTATGAACAGATGCAAAAATATAAAATACATAGGGACTCATACATAAAGGTAGAAATAGTACTGCCTCCTTCCAACACTTTTAAACAGTAAAATCGATATTTGCAACAACTATGCCCTGCATAAGCTTAATGTATCTCACTAATAGCATGAGGGGCATGGCATTGTAATTGGTTTATATTGTTTGTTTGTCCTTGTTGATCTTATTTGGCTTCTTGGTCAGGATTAGCATACCATATGAACCCTTAAAGCCTGTCATAACTTGTGTTCTGTTTTCTTCTATCAGTTGCATAACAGAGACTGAGTCTGCTGTGGGTTAGTCAGAGGGCATTATACTGTTATCCCTTCTCTGCTGTAATAATATTTTCCCAAAAATTGATTCTGAGGAAACTGATACTTTCAGCGGCTCTCTTGCATCCAGCCATACTCTATTTCTATCCCACCTTTTATCCTGCTGCCAGGCTTCTCTACAAGTAAACATTGCATTCTGTGTGTATGGCAGACGACATTTATTGTGATGCATTTCAGGGTTCATAGCAATATTCTTCAGTCCATTAATGGAACCGTTAAGGAAGCTTTTTAGATGTGAAAGATTGAAAATGGTCATTGCTTTCGTGTGCTCTCAAGTCATTTACTGACAACAGCGTCACAAAATTTCATGTGCTTATCTCCCGCTTTGATTGTCTTCTAGGCGTGATTCAGACGTCCAGCTCTGAACAATGAGGTGACAGATAGACACACTTAAGGGTAATGTCTAGACATAAAAACAGCTGAAGTGACCATAGCAGCTGCCTGTTGAGGAAAGTTCAAAGACCCAAAACAAACCAGTGTACCAGAAAGAGTTTGGAAATCCTAAACTGAGAGTTTGACTGAACATCCAAATAGAAAACTGTTAAAGTGATTCTCCTGAATGTCCAGTGAAAGGAAAATATAACTCACAGCATTAACTCACACAGCCACATCTATATAACTGGGTGCTACAAACTTAAAAATAGCTTTTCAGTCTAAATGGGGCATTTCAGTTGGCAGAATCAAGAAGTTAGCATCAATAATGCCTCCATCCCTTGCGTTGTTCATCCCTAAAATAGGTGAGAGTGGAAACAAAAGTAAACCAGGGTTCATCCCTTCTCTGTTTCTCATCATGATGATTTGACATCCTTAATACAACCACCCAGTGCCTGTTTACAGAAGATCTTTTCTATCTTGAGCAAAGTTTGTCAGTTTCAACCTTTTGATTTCTCCCATGGCAGCTAACAAACCTCAACCCAGAGGAGCGGCGCCTGTGAATGGACAGTGCAGACACCCATGGCATCACAGGAGCTTGTGGATGCAAGAGAATCAGCCGCCGACAATCTTAACCCAGGAATGGAGGGTGGTGCCGTGCCCAGCGGCGGCAAAACCTGTCCTGTCCACACTTCAGGCGGAGAGGATGCAAAGAAGGGCTTTCGGAAAGGCATAGGCAGGCATAATGACTACGTGAAGATCTCCGTGCTGGAGTCCAAGGTCAACCGTCTGCCCATGGAGTGGTGGAAGACGGCAATCGCTTTTTTTTATGCCGGTTTTAACTTGGTTCTGACAACAGTCGTCATCACGGTCGTCCACGAGAGGGTCCCGCCGAAAGAGGACAGCCCACCTCTTCCTGATAAGTTCTTTGACTATATCGACAGGGTCAAGTGGGCGTTTACGGTGACGGAGATCAATGGCATGGTGCTGTTGGCCATTTGGATGATCCAGTTGTTCTTCTTTAGATACAGGTAAGAACCACTGATACTATCTGTTGCATATTGTTTTCTTTACGCTTAAAGACAAGTTTGGTGATATTTGATGAGGTATTTTTATGGAGTTTGTGAAAAAATTGAGAAATACAGGGGGAAAAACACTCAATATATTTTTTTTAAAAAGGGGGGGGAGAGATTAGGTATGGCTGTTAAACATTAGCAGTTCAGAGAGCTGACAACAAAACATACAGTCACCATTTATATGTAGCTGAAAATGTTTGATTTAATTAATAAATATCATGAAGTCTTCCACTTTTGGTCATTTGCCTGTATGAATTACCATGAAGGTATTTAGGCGTTTTATTTGCTCCTGTCACATTTTAACCCACTGTGGGTTCCTTTTTCACTTTAACAAATAGGGATGCACCTCTATGGAAACAGAACAACCACAGCTAGAAGGAGAAAGAACTAAAAAAAATATCTTCTTTGCTGTATAACACGCTAACAGTGCCATAAATCATTAAACAAAAAGAAAGTGTCTATTTATTTTTGGAAAAGTCAGCATTTACAGCATGTTCCCAAATGCCCACAGAAGTTACAAGTACTGTAAAAAAATAAAATAAAAAAAAGTGACTCTGCATGCTATAGATATTTTCCTACTTACATTTTAATTTATTTCCATACTTGTCTCTTATCTGCTATGTGCAAGCACAGCTGGAAGTTCAGCCCAGTTCAGCCAGAGTTTTATTCTCTAGACTATCAGTCACAGCTGAGTCCCAAGAGCACAAGTTGTATTTTTGGCTTTTAAACGGGACATGTAGAATAGAATGATTTTGCTGAAATGTCACAAGTTTAAGCTTGAATTTGATTAAGTTTGCCGACTGAATGGCACATCACAGATGAGCAGCTCAACGACCACTGCGAATTTGAAAAGTATTTCTGTTTTTACAGTTTCTGTCTGACAAATGGCATCATCTTCTTTTAAAGATACCATGCCTTTTATAGACATAGAATTTGCAATGCTCAACATTAACAATAAAAACACAAATAGCACGTTTAACACAGTGCTACAACACTCTAGTGAGGACTTCTCATTGTCAACATTTGGTCTGGCTAATAAAACTCATTTTGACTGAACAGGAGTTTTTCAACATACTGATTAATCACACCGAGCAAGATTGCCTGCAGTTCTCAGCATTTAGTGCATTTCAGTAGATGTTTCCCTTTTGTAAACAGAGTATGCATCATTAATGTCAGTGGTATATTGGCATAGTTACACTGTATATAGGGATTAAATAAGAAGTACTGCAAAATGAAGAGACCACAATATCATCAGCACATTTATCAGCCCATGGTGGCTTTTACATTGTTCATCTGCAGGTCAATAGCATGCAGACGGTTCTTCTTTCTCATCGGCACCCTGTACTTGTACCGCTGTGTCACGATGTACATCACCACCCTGCCTGTGCCTGGTATGCACATGACTTGTGCTCCTAAGGTGAGTAGCATGCAAACATCAGAGGGACTGTCAGTAGTCGTATCTCTTGTGCAATCTCTGGGACTTGCTTTGCACGACCGCACAAGTGGCTATAAAAAAAGCCATTTTAGCTTTTACTGCCTCAGGAAACCAGCGATATCGAGGTGCATTAGTGTCTGATCAAAAACATGTGCCCCTGGCAGTTGTTTGTTGCGTTGTGTCGTGTAAAAGGATCACAGGCTAGATAATTGGATGGGGGGTTTTTTCTCAAACAATTTCATATGTTGACCATGTATGGAAGACTTAAAAAGCAAATCATCTCCCCTAACTAAAGCAGCAGGTACAAACACAAGATTGTATTATGATGTTGTTATTACATGTAGTTGGAAATGCTGTTCAAATCTTTATTGAACAGTAATTTAATACTGTCGTGTCATCACCATGAAGAATAAAGTGTCAAGCTATTAATTTAGTAGGATAATTTGTTTTGATAGTACTAATTGTTTGGGTTAGCATTTAAGTATTTGTAAAGTTCTTGTTGTTTCAGCTTATCACATGTGAAGTTTAGCTGCTTTCTTTTATTTTACATCAGGTAAATTACTAGTGTTAACTTTTTGGCTTGTTTTTTCAGAACTGGAAACTCACATTTTGCACTCAATTCAAAATTTTTGTAGAAAAAATGTTTGATTGCAAAAAATACCAGTGATGATAATATCCATTCCTTGCAGCCTTAATGTTACTGCTGATCCAGTATCTCCCTCATTCCGTTCTTCCTGTTCTCCATCAGCTTCACGGAGACTCCCAGGCAAAAATTCAGCGAATTCTGCGGCTGATTTCAGGCGGAGGGCTTTCCATCACAAACTCCCACCTCCTGTGTGGAGACTTCCTCTACAGCGGACACACGGTGATGCTCACCCTCACCTATCTGTTCATCAAGGAGTGTGAGTGCTCAAAGAAAGCCTTGTTTGTTTGCTTGTGTCAAATAATTTATGGGATTTTTGCATGAATAATATATGAATTATATTGTGTGTTTCCACTCCCACTCTCACTGTGGCAGATATTGTAGTATTATACAGCTACACGTCGCCCTATAGGCGCTAATGGGATACAAATAACTTCATTACTGCTTTTCTTTCATGAAATATTCAACATTTGACAACAGAGATTTGAAGACACAGTGTCCTTTTAGAGTTTATGTTTCTGCTCAGGTGAATAAAAGGTGAAAATATGTTGGGGTTTTTTCATTTCCACGCTTACAAAGATTTTGTTTCACGTCTTTCTGTTGTTGTCGTCACATTTTATTGTCACCAAATGGCCACTTATTTTTACATTGAAGATATGGAAGAACAAACCACAAATCAATGTTGCTATAAATATTAACCGCACTCTTGTCTTCACTTACGTCTCCCTTAAGACTCGCCGCGGTCGTTCTGGTGGTACCATCTCATGTGCTGGCTGCTGAGTGCTGTGGGGGTGGTGTGCATCTTGGTGGCACACGAGCACTACAGCGTGGACGTGGTTGTGGCGTATTTCATCACCTCCCGGCTGTTCTGGTGGTACCACACCATGGCCAACTTACAGGTCTGTGTGTATGTGTGTGTGTGTATGTGTGTGTGTGTAGGTGTGTGTGTGTGTGTGTGTGTGCGTCCCCTCCCATTGAACCTTGAGTGAATTGTGAATGAAGGGATTTAGTGTCTGTGTTCTGCAAGTTGACATCAAGTGTACTGGCTTAACATTACAAGGTAACACAAGAATTTATCACTGAGTATGTTTAAACAAAATGATTTATTTATTACATATTATTATACACTTAGACAGAATGTTTTAAGACTGTGTCTTTAATACATCAATGTAATCCCCTATTATAATGCAATGAAACTCACAAATCACTTGTCATGGTTAATGTTCACCACAATTTTCCATTAAAGAAGACCAAAGAAGCATCACCATAGCTCACCTGGTTGAGCTGGCATCCCATGTATAGGGGCTATAGTCCCCGACGCAGCTGTCATGGGTTCGAGTCCCGCTCATGACTATTTGCTGCAGGTCCTTCCCCCTTTCTTCTCTCCCCACTTTCCTTTATCTGTCTCTGTCCTGTCTAATGAGGCCAAAAAATATCTTTAAAAAAAAAAGAAGACCAAAGAAGCATCACCATAGCTCACCTGGTTGAGCTGGCGTCCCATGTATAGGGGCTATAGTCCCCGACGCAGTGGTCATGGGTTCGAGTCCCGCTCATGACCATTTGCGGCAGGTCCTTCCCCCTTTCTTCTCTCCCCACTTTCCTATCTCTTTCTCTGTACTATCTAAAAAGGCCAAAAAATATCTTAAAAAAAAAAAGAAGACCAAAGAAGTAAAAGAAAATCATACAACCTTTACCACTGATTTCAATATTAAGTTTTCTGTGTTTTATTACTCTATTTACAATAACAGTTTTTTTTTTAATCATATATTGTTTGTCTCTGTAAAGTGGTTCAAAGCTAAAATGAGGCTTTTGCAGTCTGAGTTAGTCAAGTCTAATGGGTTATTCTTCTTTATCACTACATTTCTTCTTTATGTGACTCTACCTCCACCACAGCTCTGGTTTTAAAAAACAACAACCCTATCCTTTGATATAAATAAAAATGATCAGAGGTTCTTTGCTAATGTAACTTCCAACCACGAAAAGACTTCAAATAAATTCCAGCCTTATATCAGTAGTTACAGACAATGTGTCTCTGTTCTGTTGCAAACAAACACTTTATTATTCATGATGTTACTCTAATGGATATCTGACATTGTTTTGACAGACTCTAAAGTGTTCGCCCAACAACTACCTCACCAACACCTGGTGGAACCCAGTGTTCAACTTCATGGAGAGGAACGTCCAGACCTCAGTGCCGTGCTCGTACAGTTGGCCCATCACCTGGCCTCCCGCCTGCCTTAAGAACCCCTGCAAGAAGTACTCCATGGTACAGAGCACACGGGAGGAGTGACACAACCTGGACACTGAAGCCGCAGCAGTGTTACTTGAAAATCCACTGAGGTGGCATTCATTCATTCATTCATTCATTCATTCATTCATTCATTCATTCATTCATTCATTCATTCATTCAGCCTTGTCTACTGGACAGGAACATTGATCCCAAATTCATAGCTATGAATGAAGTGTTTCAGTGTTATATGTCAAGAAGGATAATCATATTGTCTCTGTATTTTTGCCACTGTGATTTATTTATGAAATAAAGTCCTGCAAGTTATTATTGTTTTTGTAAATGATAACTGTATCTGATCCTAGTGATCCTTTTCACACATGAACAGGCAATTGTTTGCATCATAGTTGCAGGTCTGTTGCAGTATTTGCAAGACTTGATTGATTTTCCTCCTTATTTCTTCCATACTATATGTTTTTAGGGGGTTTACCTCCATGTTGTATCAGTGTGCTCAAGTCACAAGGTGCCTTAGTGAGTTAAATGTCAGTAGGTATACCAAAGCTGCCAATGTCTTAGTGATTTTTTTTTCTATGAGTTTTATTATTATTATTATAATTATTATTAAGTTGGTATTCATTTTAGTATCCTAGAGTGTGTATATCTCAGCTGTAGTCTCAACATTGTACCGTTGTATTAAAATTTTACCATACTAAAGCTTCAGTGTGTTCCTTTTTATTCAGATTGTTGTGCTGTAAACCCAACAACACACCAACTAATTCATAGAATAGATTTTTTTTTTTTTAAGTCAACGCTGCATATGTAATAAAGTGATATTATCCACATTAAGAACAATAATGCAAAGAGTGATAAACTAGCTTGGTATTTTATATACATGGTATACATAAAAGTATAACCTTGTATTTGTACTTTCCATCATAAACTATGATCAAAATTAGTGTTAGATCTAAATTTGGATTCAGGATGTCTAAAGTTTAAGTTAAAGTTCTCACATTTTATGATCTTAAAAATGTGGACATTTTAATGTTATTGGTAGTTTGTACTTTAGCAGGTGGGGGCAAAATATGAATGTCAGAAACAGCAATGCAGTAAATGTAAAATATTGATGGTATGAGCGTTTTTTAATTACATTTTTATGAAGAAGTTCACATTCTGCTGTTTGAATAGACTCACTCAATAACGTGGCAGCGTGTTTCTCTTCTGTGGCGAATATTGCAGCTATAATGACAGTATGGATATAAAGGGGTTTCTTAATTTTTAATGAGCCATTATCAAACATTAGTCACCTCCATTTATAAATGGTAATAAATCATGGTTCTACAATCCATCAGGTTTTATATTTTAAATGGTTGTATGAGTAGTTTTCGGTCATTTCTTTTCCAGATGATAGGTGGTCAGACGTTGTGGTCAGCTTTCTCATCACCTCTTCCATTCACAGATTTGTACAGCAATCAGACAGCGCACTGAACAGCGAGCACCAGCATGAACGCCATGGATGTTTTAGCAGAACAAGGCACCAACTAAACCCCTAAAAACTCATCTCTGTGCTTTGAAATTGCATGTTTTGAAGTTTTTTTTATTGAAATAATTCCTCCACGCTGTAAAATGGCTTATACAGTGCTGTGAAAAAGAATTCTCCTTCCTGATGTCTTCTGTTTTTGCATATTACTCACATTGAAATGTTCTAGATCATTAGAGTAATATTTACATTTATTTAATATTAGACAAAGAAAACAGATAAAACACAAAATTGAATTTTTAAACTAGGATTTATTAAAGATTTATTGAAAACTTATATCACCCCTGTGAAAAAAGTAATTCTCCCTCTAAACCTCATAACTGGTTGGTCCACGATTGGCAGCAACAACTGCAGTTAAATGTTTGTGATAGCTTGTGATCAGTTCTTTATATCACCATGGAAGAATTCTGGCCCACTCTTCTGTGCAAAATAATTTTAATTCAGCCACATTACATGGTTTTCGAGCATGAACTTCCCTTTTAAGGTCTCGCCACAGCATCTTAATTGAATTTGACTTGGCCATTCAGTCTTTTGGAGCCATTCAGAAGTGGACTGATGGGCAAACATTCTCCAGGAGGGTTTTTCCAGGAGAGCAGAATTCATGGCTCCATTAGTTATGATAAGTCGTCTAGATCCTGTGAAAGCAAAGCAGCCTCAAACCAATGCACTACTGCCACTATGTTTCACTGCTGGTATCACTGGGATCATGTTGTTCTTGTGGGATGCAGCATTACCTTCACACCAAATTTATCGGGACCCATGTCTTTCAGAAAATTCTGCCTTTGACTCCACAGGATGTTATTCCAAAAGTCTTGGGGATCATCTAGATTTTTTTTTTCTCCAAATGCCAGAAGAGCCTTTATGTTCTTTTGGTCGGGAGTGGTTTGCGCCTTGTAAGTCTCCCATTGATGCCATTTCAGCCCTGTGTCTTCCTTATTGTGGAATAATGTACACTGACCTTAACTGAGGGAAGTGAGGCCCACAGTTCTTTTGATGTTCATTTGGGTTCTTTTGTGACCTCCTGGATGAGATATCGATGCGCTCTTGGATAAATGGTGGTCTGCAGGCTACTCCTGGGAAGTTTCACCTCTGTTCCATGTCTTCTCCATTTGTGGAGAAGACGCTGGGGTTCGCTGGAATCCCAGAGTAGTCCTTGTGACAGTTTCCAGAGTGATAAATATCAGTTAGCCTGCTTCACAATGCCAGGCAGGTTCTATTTAAGTGATGTTCAGATTCAACAAGCTTGGCAGCAATCATATGTAGGTGTCACTGGTGAAATGAATTTGGTCATTTGGATCGGTAGTTAAGGGGGCAATTACTTTCTCACATCGAACAAGATGAGGCTGGACAGCTTTTTTTTAAAAACCTGCATTTTGTGTTTTCTTTGTCTCATATGAAAATTATTTTGATGATCTGAAACATTTAAGTGTGACAAATATGCAAAAACAGAAGATATCTGTAGGGGGGGCAAATACTTTTTTACAGCGACGTAGGTTATTTTAAACCAGGGCCTCCTTTAGAATGTGTGGATCTCTGAAGTCCCTGCTTCTCTCTTCACCCCTCCACTGCTTACTGCAGCTCGAGAACACATACAACTATCTACTCCACACTACACATCGGCAAGCCGTGTAAATTCTACAAAAAATAACCTTAAGGGAAGGTTCAATGAACTGTAAGCTTTAGGGAACATTCTGGAAACATTACAATAAAGGTTCTGTTTTAAAAAAGAAATCTTTAGGTTACTTGAAGGTTTAACAAAATAATGTTCAGTGAAAGTTTATCTAAGGTCCTCAGAACGTTTCACAAAACCTTCAGGGGACATTCCTAAAAATGTTCCCCAAAGATTCCCTTCATTCTGGGCCCTTGAAAGTTCTACTAAATTAAAATAAATAAATAAAAATAAATAATCCCCCTATAAACTTCAAGGAACACACTGGGAACATTATCATAAAATAAAATGTTTTATTTTATTTTTAAAGGGAACCTTTAGGTTTAACAAAGGTTTCACAAAATAACTTTTAAGGAAATGTGCCCTGATATATATATATATATATATATATATATATATACCTACATGAAGCCTTCAGAGAACATTAATCGAAAGTTCCCTGAAGGTTTCACTTTATAACCTTCGGGGAAGTCTCCAGAGTGTTCTCTGAAGCTTTTAAATCCATCAACTACAACTTATAAACCCTTTGAAACAACATGCTTCCCTATCAGAGTACTTCTCTATTTGATGCTGTCAGGGCGGACAAGGTAAATCAAGCAGGCAGCCTCTCAAACACATAAACATATCTGTGGTCAGGTAAATCAGCGGGCAGTAGCGCTGTTTCATTGGTCAGTGTGAGCACCAATAGCAGCAGCGCTCCATTCCGTCAGCCAATAGGAGCACAGTAACGGTACTACGTTGACTCCTGCGTTCATAACAACACAGGAAGAGCATGAGCTGCCCTTATAAACTCGGTGAAACTCCTGAGCTGGCAGGTTAAAAGTCAGAGATGTGGCTGCCTGTGTTTGTCCTGTCGTAACTCTAACGCCATAATGTCGCTGTCATGGCTCAGCGGCTCTGTTCTCACAGGTGTAAACACTGCAGCTTTACTAGCTTTCCTGTTGTTGTCTTGCTTACTGGTTGTGTACCAGAAGAAGCGGGACTCGCTGTATAGAAACATTCCTCCAGGGCCGAAGCCATGGCCAGTGGTCGGCAACTTCGGCGGGTTTCTCGTCCCGTCTTTCCTCCAGAAGAGAGGCGGACAGCAGGCAGCCAGCAGCCCTGCTAGCCCCATGGAGGCTTTTGCAGCGCTGAGCAGGACTTACGGTAACGTGTACAGCCTGTTTGTGGGGACTCAGCTCATGGTGGTGTTAAATGGCTACGAAGCGGTGAAAGATGCTCTGTCAAACTACCCACAGGTGTTCTCAGACAGACCTGACATCCCTGCTATCACCATCATGACGAAACGCAAAGGTAAGAGGCTGCAAGACACAGACAAACACACATAAAAGTGCTGATGCAGGTTCTGCTTTACTCATCACATGTACACACGTGGTACCGTTCCGTTAAAGAGAGAAAAACCCACAGTGGTCACTCAAGTAACTTGAAACTGACAAAAGCAATAACTTTTTTTTATATATAATTTTTTTTTTTTTTTTTTTTATGTACTGAAAATGAACTAATGGAAATATTGTTTTTGAATTGTAGTTCAACAGAATCATTTTCAAAACAAACTTATGAAAAACTTATACCCTAAATCTCTAAATGAATAATATGTGCCACTGTGGTCACAGGAACATCAAGCTGCTTGGAGATGGTCTCATAGCCTTTACCTTTAACATGCTTGTCTATAATTTTCTTTCTAATCTCCTGAGACAACTCTCTCCTTAGCTTTTTGTGGTCCATGTTTAGTGTGGTACACACCATGTTACCAAATAGCACAGTGACCACTTTTCACCCTTTAAATAGGCTGACTGACTGATTACAAGTTTGTAGACACCTGTGATGCTAACTAGAGGACACACCTTAGTCTAACATGTCCCTATGATCACATTGTTTTCAATCTTTTCTAGGGGCACCATCATTTTTTGTCCAGGCCAGTTTCAATAGTTTGTTTATTAAAATGATTCTGTTGAACCACAATTCAAAAACAACGTCTGATTTTCATTGGTTCATTTTCAGTAATTTTTTATTTCTTATTATTTTTGCCAGTTTCAAGTTATTTCAGTGACCACTGTGGGTTGTTCTTCCACATTCATCCATTATCTATACACCGCTTAATCCTCATTGGGGTCGCGGGGGGGCTGGAGCCTATCCCAGCTGACTCAGGGTGAAGGCAGGGGACACCCTGGACAGGTCACCAGTCTATCACAGGGCTACACTTAGAGACAGA
>NW_007577742.1:1301192-1306049 GCF_000690725.1 Stegastes partitus
GGTGCTAACCACCGAGCCACCTTGCAGCCCTGTTCTTCCACGTGTGTCGCTAAAAACTTTAGGAGTCTTAGAAGCCCTACAATAAATAAAGTTTGGTCGAAAAATCTAATTTATTATCCTTGTTCTAAGTAAGAGCACATATGGAAGTTAAGCTGAATCTAATATGAGGTTTTATGTAATCTGTACAAGTACAACACACATGTGAGCATGTGACGACTGTTTTAGGACATATAAAAAGCTGGAGATTCATCCTTAAACTTGCAAGGACTGAATGATGATTAAGGATGAATTCTGGACTGTTAACTCTACAGTTTTTCACACTTTCCTGCATTTTGTATATATCCTGTTTTCTCCAAGTAACATAAAATAAAGTGCACACAACAGACTACACATGGCATCTACATTATATTTTGCACTGACACCCACTTTTCTTAGTGCTACCTGGTCCAGGTATGCTGTGTGCCAGTTAGTTTGTGGTAATCTGATTACACATATTAGAAACGAGAACTGTGATTTGTCTGAAGGTGTTGCGTTGCCTCTGTTAGGAGGAGGTTTTAGTGACAGCTACGACAGAAAACACTGAAAACTGAAGTGAAATGTTTATCTTTTTAAATTTGCAGAGCTGCACATTGTGGTTCGACATGTGACCTGCTGATTGTTTCTGCTGCCTCGTGTCTTTTAAACTCATATCTAGTGGCCACCATTTAATGCAGGGCACTCACATAACAAATCAATCAATCAAACAATATAAACTGCATGATATAAACTGAATTAATAGTAATACTTATATTCTTTACAGGATTAGGTGGCATGTAATGTCACTGTAATTTCAGTTTCTGTTGTGCATTGCAGACATTTTTCCAAAACAATGACCACAACGAGCGGACACAGTAAATCTGGAGCATTTGGAGCTCCTTAAAGTCTAAACTCAATACAGCTCAACAGCACCACAAATGTATGCATTTATTGCAGGGCTGCTTGATTAGACTCATTACTTTTAATATGTTAGCAAATGTTTGTATACCTGTGTACATGTTTGCACTTGATAAAGCTGTAGCTTTCAGAGAGGCTGTATTTGCCACCTGAAATCCTGCAGCAAAGCTTCACAGAAAAAAGAATAATCAACTGCAAGATAAAATACATTTTATATTCCAGATTTCAGGGCTGCAGGCTGGCGCAGTTGGTTAGCACTGTTGCCTCGCAGCAAGAAGGTTGCCGGTTCACGTCCCGGTGGGGGCACCGGAATCTTTCTGCGTGGAGTTTGCATGTTCTCCCCATGCAGCGTGGGTTCTCTCCAGGTTCTCCAACTTCCTCCCACACAGTCCAAAAACATGTTGAGGTTAATTGGTGATTCTAAATTGTCCGTAGGTGTGAATGTGAGTGTGCTTGGTTGTCTGTCTCTAAGTGTGGCCCTGTGATAGACTGGTGACCTGTCCAGGGTGTCCCCTGACTTCACCCGAAGTCAGCTGGGATAGACTCCAGCCCCCCCGTGACCCTAGTGAGGATTAAGCGGTGTATAGATAATGAATGGATGGATGGATTTCAGAGTGCCCTTGTTCTATCTGACAAAGATAATGTTGAGTGGCCTCAAGGACAAAATAAGTCATTTTTGCACTGTAAGGCCAGAATTATCAAATGTAGAATTTGGCAAGGAAACAGTACAAGTCATCTGCTGACAAAAGTTTGTATCTGTGAGTATGTTACAGTCTGACAAGGCCAATAGAGATGAGGTTAAAAACTGACATTGATTCTGTCTGTGTTGGGGTCAGTAGTCTGAGCGTTGTTTGCTTTTCTGGTTTATTTACTTTAGGGATTGTTTTTGCACCTTATGGGCCAGTATGGAGAAAACAACGCAAGTTCTGCCACGCAGCACTGCGAAGCTTTGGCCTTGGAAAGCTGAGTC
The DNA here is from genome assembly GCF_000690725.1 of Stegastes partitus. NCBI lineage: Eukaryota > Metazoa > Chordata > Actinopteri > Pomacentridae > Stegastes > Stegastes partitus. The sequence goes on from NW_007577742.1 coordinate 1,303,096, forward strand.
TGGAGCCTTGCATCCAGCAAGGCCTCACCACCATCAAAACAGAGCTGCTGCAGCAGAACAAGAAGAACGGCGGCACCGGTGTGGACCTGGCTCCTCTGGTCACCAACGCCGTGTCAAACGTCATCTGCTCGCTGATCCTGGGTCAGCGCTTCCATCACGAGGATCGCGAGTTCCGCGCCATGCTGGACCTGATGGTGCGTGGGCTGGAGATCTGTGTGAACAGCCCTGCAGTCCTCATCAACGTCTTTCCACTGCTCTACCATCTGCCTTTTGGGGTCTTCAAGGAGTTACGGCAGGTGGAAAAAGACATCACGGTGTTTCTGAAGAGGTTTATCACACAGCACCGTGAAACACTAGATCCTGACAATCCTCGGGATCTTGTAGACATGTACTTGATGGAGATGTTGGCCCAGCGAGATGCTGGAGACGAGGACAGTAGCTTCAATGAGGATTATCTCTTTTATATTATAGGAGATCTCTTCATTGCTGGCACTGATACAACCACTAATTCAGTTTTGTGGTTTCTGCTCTACATGATCTTGCATCCTGATGTTCAAGGTAAAAGTACCAACAGTCCATTAAGTGTATCCTTTGCAGACTTGTTACACGTCATTGTTAAATCTAATCACTTTGGTGTGGTTTGGTTATGGAAAACTGATCTACAGTGGATTGGAGTAGAATTGTGGTAAATAATTCCAATCAACTCTTGTCTTGTGTTGATGAAATTATTAATTAATAACGCCAATTTTATTGACCAAACAAAAAAATGACCTCTGCTCACTGCCCCCATGCTAGATTTCCAATAGTAGTTTGCATGAAGCCAACAAATGACATAACATTTTTTCAACAATATAACTGTTAAAAATATAATTGCAATTTTACAACATATCAGAGCTTCAGCATTTATTTACTGACAGGTGACATTAATATATGTAGATGAAATCAAGACTTTTTTTAGGCTTACAAAGTTTCTTTCCCCCCTTTTTCAAGAATAAAAATAAAAAAATTACCGCAAACTTTTATTGGGATAAAAAAGGAACTGAAAATCTGGTGCAGCAAATACTTCTTGATTTTAGGACATCAACATGTCTGGCATTATTATGAATTTAACCACTTCTCCAACGGTTTCATAACCACATTGATAGCATTTGTTATTGCACTCTGATACATTCAAATGTTTTTCCTTTCACAGAAATGCCCTGCAATCTGCTTCATTTTTGCTGATGTGATGAGATGAGGACTTTATTCATTATGTACAATTTATGTGCTAAATTCTGCTTTTCTCCTACTGATCTGTTTTAAGACAAGGTCCAGGCAGAGATTGATGAAGTCGTGGGCAAACATCGGGTCCCGTCTCTGACTGATAAAGGAAGTTTGCCTTTTACTGAAGCCACCATCATGGAGGTGCAAAGACTGACTGTAGTGGTTCCACTGGCTATTCCTCACATGGCCTCAGAGACAACAGGTAAACAACACCTATGGTTCCACACATGGTACCAAAATTGTCAGTTAATGCTCAACGATTCAGATCTCTCAGTAAAAATTTTGATTTCTTCTACTTTCCCAAGATTGTAATGCAGTGGCTCCTGCATTATAAGGTGTTCTTTTTCCCTTTTCAGTGTTCAAAGGCTACACCATACCCAAAGGAACCGTTATTGTGCCCAACCTGTGGTCTGTCCACAGAGACCCCACTGTGTGGGACAATGCAGACAGTTTCAATCCTGCACGCTTTTTGGACGATAAGGGAAAGTTGTTAAGGAAAGAGTGTTTCATGCCATTTGGGATTGGTACGAGATTCCTTATTCATGCTGGCCATATGACTGAAACATTGATTTATACGTTCATTTGACTGCGTGCACTATGTTCTAATGATTTCACCCCTTCATCTCTCAGGTCGCAGGGTGTGCATGGGCGAGCAGCTGGCAAAGATGGAGCTTTTCCTCACGGTCACCAACTTACTGCAGGCCTTCAGATTCAGACACCCAGAGGGAACGCCTCCTCCTTCCCTGCACGGACGCTTCGGCCTGACGCTAGCACCTTGTCCATACACTGTGTGTGTGAGTGCTCGCACTTAACTGTGCAACGGATTCTCTGTAAGCTGGCTGCTCTGATAAGAAGGAGGTTACACAAGTCCAAAACTGCTGATCATGGTCTCCTGCAGAGACGCTGTAATATATTCTTTTAGCTAGAGTGTGGTTCCTCTATATGTGTGACATCACAGATTATTTGATTTCTTTCTTAAGTTATAGATGAAATTATATAGATCGTTTCCCTGATTCCCTTATTCAAGCAGTTGTGTTTATAAAATTTCAAAATGACAAATACTGATCAGAAATGAGAAACTATCAAACTTGGTCATGTTTAGTATTTTCCATTTTTGTTAATGGGCTAATAAATAATAATGTCAAGATACCAAGTGATTTTCTGCACTGATATTTTTGATCAGTTATTGTTTGATGCTTTACCATATAATATGTATAAATAATAGTTTATTTTTCTGCTAAAGCATTTCAAAACATATTTCCTAACAGTCTTGATGTATGTTTTTTTGTTTTTTGTTTTTTTTAATTTGTAAAATAAAATATTGTAATAATAATGATTTTATTGTATCTTGAGTTATGAATCTATATTTTTAGCTCTATTTTGTACTCTTTTTATTGACTTTAGGGGAGGATTTTTGGCAGCTCTGTGGAGAATTTATCAAGTAACATTTTTTTTTTGTCAGGACAGTGGAACAAATATTTACAAGAAACTTTGTTACTTTTGTCTCTGACACGAATGTATTTTATCTGTTGCTGAGAAATGCAAATGCCTGGGATACAGTTATTTTCTCAAAACCAGACCGACACTGACTCACTGCTTTGGAAAAACCTTAAAAATCACAATTTAAATCACAGTTCAATTGTAATTTTAGAGAAAAAAATGGCACATAAAAATAGAAATCCTGAAGTGTA
>NW_007577742.1:1307232-1310695 GCF_000690725.1 Stegastes partitus
GATGCTGTGGTCTTATAAAATCTGACCCACTGTTGTAGCTGAACCTCTCAGTGGGTGTACAAGGTCATTAAATTCTGCTCTACTGGACTAGAAATATAAGAGACAGTGTAAGGTTTATAAGACATCATGGTGCAGGGGCATTGCACAGGCCTTTTAAATAAATTAACTGATTAAACCATGAATGCAGCACTTGATCCTTGTGTACTGTCATTTTTGAATGTTTGTGTGTAAGATATTTAGTTCAAAAGGCTGAATGACAAAGAAACCAAACTAGGAGGTGTGCCCTCTGCAGAAATATGTTTGCACTTTTTTTTTTTTAACAGATTTTGACATAACAAGCCACATAACACAGAAAGTAGTTTTTAAAAATTCAAATATGGTTATAAAAGTAAAAGATGGCATCACAATAGTACTACAATTAATTGTGTGTTGACAAAAAAAACTGTCCTGTTCATGTAGGATTCATGGAATTTAACAAAATGACAAATTTATTGTTGTAGATTGTTTTGTTTTTTTTAAATTGTAAATCAGCATGCAAAAAGGCCTAAGGGAAAAGAGTAATTGTGTTGTTTAGGTCAAACGATGGTCTACAGATGGAGATGAGGTCTCTTTGCTGTGAAATATTCAGCCAGGCAAACCAGTGTTGAAAGGTCTTTTCACTGATTTATGTATTGATTGATTGATTTCTATAAACCAGACAAAGGAGACAAACATATTATTTCCGTCTCATGACTTAAACTTCTATCAAAATTAAAACCTTTGTCCTCCAGCAGGGTCAACACTGTCACACATGTAACACCTCAATTGAACTTTGTGAAGCCGATGTAGTTGAAAGGTCACTGACTGTGTGTGATCATGTGACCTCCGAACATGCGCAGTGTGGTCCGTGTCCTTCATTAGGTCAGACGGGTGTTCTGATCCGTTCGGTCTGCATAGATGTACATGCTCGTCGCGAGAACGCGCACAGCTGAAACTGAAAAGACCGCACATTGTAATAGATGATGAGGTTAAACATCCTGCATTTTCTCCTGCAATTCTTAAATGAACTAAATAAAAAATCGATAAAAAAATTACTGGAAAGGACAGAGAATTTACAAATCTAGTATAAAGTAACATAAAAATAAGATTTATCAAATATGCACGCTTTCTACGGAAAGTTATGTGTAAAAACCAACACGGATCTGAAATTAATAGTTTATTATTGTATTTATAATCGCAAATATTTGTTTAATATTCAAGACTAATTCTTTTAAAAGTAAATCCATTCATTTTCACTGAGGTAGGCATACTTTTAACACTAGAAATCTGTCAAACATGCAAGATTTTTATGTAAAGTCACGTAAAAATTCAAACTACAATAAACTGTAGACTCTGTCAGTTTAACTGAATTACAACAGTATTTTTCCCCCAACTAAAAATAGCACTTAATAAAAAAAAGCAAAAAAGAAGAAGAAGAAGAAAAAGAAAAAAACAACAACACAAATAGGGACATTTACTTTGAACAAAAATTATATCAAATAACTAAAATCAGTTATATTATTTCTAATGTGAGCAAGTGTCATGCACATTTAAAGAGTTTACTTCTCCAAATAAGACACACGAAGAAGGACAGAAGAGTAAAACGCTGCCTGTATGTGTGTTGAGTCAGGAGGGGAAATAATAAATGAGTAGAGCTGATTAACCAGAGAATCAATAGTTAAAAACAATACAGAAGGCCTGAAACCTTGCTACATTACATTACATTACATTTTGAATTGTCACCTGGTGCCTATATTTTGTGTTGATCTTTTAAGTAAATAAAGATATTTTTTACCTTAAATTGTGCAGAAGATAAAGATATTGGTGCATTAAAAAATAAATAAATAAAAATCAGCAGAATGCAGAAAAATGCAATATGGGACTTTTGTAGTGTTTTGACTCCCAGCAGTGTTCAAACAAAACCTACGCCTGAAGCATGACATGGAGTTGTGTCAGTGTCAGTTACTTGTTTAGCTTGTGGCTAATAGGTAATCAGTGCTGCTCAAATCTCTGGTAACGCTACACCTGAAAGTCCAAGCAGCCAAATGTCTCACTGTGGACACTCCAACACCATCATTGTTGCTATTAGGCCCAAATGTGATTTCCCTTTTATTATTTTATTATTTGGATTTATATCCAAATAAGTTATTACCAGTTTAAATTCACCAATAGATTAGCATATTTACTTCATCATCACTAAGGGTCCAGGCATAAATCAGTCCTCTCTCTTCAACATAGACTCGAGTTGCACTTTGCCCCACATATCGCTTCAGCTGTGCGCGCTCCCGCGGCGGCCACGCAGTCCCTTGCAGACCGACCTGCACACAACAGCTCGTATACACATCATGGCTTTCTTTGCCCAGCAAATCCGCAGAGGTTTCTCGTCCTCGGCTGTCAGAAATGTCGTTATTAAACAAGTTACGATCATCGGAGGTGGGCAGATGGGCGCAGGGATTGCACAAGTAAGTACACGACGAACCGTGTCGGGGCTGCGTTTAGCCGAGCAGCTAGCGGGCTGTCAGTGGCTGTGTGTCTGTAGTAGTCTGACAGTTGTCTTGAATTGCAGGATGTATTTTTACAAAACAACATCTGTATAACTTATTGCACGTGTCTTCCTTAAGCTGTTGTATCACTACTCACCTGGAGTGTGTTTCTTGCTCTACTTCCTTGTACGTATTGCTACTACGTTATTGTTAATCAGTGACTCAAGCTTCTTATTACCTGCACAGTAAACACCATTCATCTTTATATGGAGTTATCAGTGGCTTCTAATAAATGGGACACAGCTCTGGTTTACGGTTATATTTGCTGTTGTACCTACTGAGATTTAAGAGCTCAGTGTATGCATGCATACATTAGCATTGTAAACAGTGTAGTGTACACACATTAGCACGGGTGGCTAGCCTTGCTAAGAATAAAAGGCGACATAAAAGTTTAAAAGAAATACAAACAAGCTAGAGCATTTCTTCAATGTACCTGAATGACAGTGAGGTGCAGTCAGACCATTCTATACTGCAGAATGGTCTGACTGCACCAAAACATTGTAGAAAGGTCTGACTAAGAAAGACTAGACTCATATTAATGTTGTCTGTGTAGGGAGAATAGGCTTCAATGCTAACTCATGAGCTTTAACTCAACTGACAAACTCTGCTAGCTAGCTAGGTCATGTAGCAAACAAGTTTGATAACCAGGGCTGACCTGATAGTCAACATAGACGAAGGCAACAGTGAACAGATTCAAACCACCACCGTGCAGTCCTCTGCTGAACTGCAGAAATGATAAGAGATGCACTAATGCTAACCTTTCAATCTACCATAAAACTGACTATAGTGACTGACTGTGTGCTCTCCTATAGTCTGACTATAGAAGAGTACATGACAACATATATGGAGAGGACGCTGGCATGGTCTGTTTCCGCTTCTCCAGTTAAAAGTTAAAAGCAAAA
>NW_007577742.1:1312316-1313709 GCF_000690725.1 Stegastes partitus
AGTTCAGAGCTCGGATCTCGTGTTGGAGGCTATTGTGGAAAATCTCAAAATCAAACAGGATCTTTTTAGTCGCCTTGACAAGCTGGCACCAGCGTAAGCACATTTATCTTTCTGATTTAATTGCTAGACATGTTATGAAGTGGACACGTGCTGTGTAACAAGGGCTTCATACCAGCCAGATGCTAATTGTTATTACTGTTTATATGTCATCTAGAACGTGTTTCTGGTTCAGTTACCAGCATTTTAATTCACTGGATGAATTTATACTTAATTCCAAATCCTTTTTATTTTAAAGTGCTCATTTGAGAGGGAATAGGAAATGTATTAGAATGTGGCGGTCTTCTAAAAGGACAATGAAAAAGAAAAAAACCTGGAAGGCACGGTTCTGCTTTATTAACTGCTGTATTCATCATGTGTTACTTACTGCTTCAGACACACCATCTTTGCCAGCAACACATCCTCCCTGCCCATCTCCGACATCGCCAGCTCCACCAACAGGCTGGACAGGTTCGGCGGCCTTCACTTCTTCAACCCAGTCCCTATGATGAAGCTCGTAGAGGTAGGGCTCACAAAGCAGCATTTGTTTTTTATTTGTTTGTTCATTATAACAGGATGCACTACAGATAAATATTTTTACATAATAAAAGGTAATGCAACAAATGTAATGGAAATGGGACATCTAGCTGAAGCCTGTTGGCAAAAATAGTAGGATAATAATAATAATAATAGTAATTGGAACATGTAATGATTAATGTATCAATGTGTTTGTGTGTATATACATTCTACAACTGTGTGTTCAAAAGTGTGTAAGTAGATTTTTTTTTTCATGTCTGTTATTATAAAAGCCACTCTTAAAAACTCTTCCTAAAATAACATTAACCAGGATTTCTAAAGGAGTTTTTGCAAAACCACATACATCTCGAAAAACTTAAGATGGGAGTCCACAGGTGAAGTGGGAGGGGAAAAAATAGCTCACTAAAAAAGACGTGTACTACAACGCTGTCATGCTACTTATGCTCAGCTCTAAACATGAGGAAGCTAAATGCACCGGTGTTCAAAGTGCCACAGTGCGTCCCTCGAAATGATTGAATGCTTTTCTTGTCAAAAGAGTAAACAGATTGGCCAGAAGTCTCTAACAATCAATTGTTAATAGTGCAAGAATTACAAGCAGGGGTAGGCTCCTTTACATGGGCGCTTCACTGAATACGCCGTCATTCATTAATCTCATTGTTTTATTGATTTAGGACCTTTGTTCACCCATTTGCTTGTATTAGATGAAGCCATGAATCCATTAGGAAAGAAAGTACAAAATGGAGTATTTTTGTGGTTAAAGTCAGGGTAGGCAGTATTTCTTTGACATCGCTGGTTAAAAATGACACTATAACCTTCCACC
>NW_007577742.1:1314806-1315868 GCF_000690725.1 Stegastes partitus
TATTGTAAGCGAGAAGTCGGTTCTTGTGGTCAGTGTGTTAGATGTGGAACAAATGGCCGGATGTATTTGACAGTGGTCAAGTTCTTATGGCTACATGACTGAAACTACACTTGACAAGTCTTTGTACCAGATACTCCAGGGTACTTGGGAGGTCTGGTCCAAGATGTTTGGAGACACATGAACAATAAGATGCATGAGTGGCCATGTCTTCTCTCATCAGTGTGTCTCTTAGAATAATCCAACATCTCTTTATTCAGGATACCCCCGGATTCATCGTAAACCGTCTGTTAGGTCCTTACTTGTTAGAGGCCATCCAGTTGTATGAGAGAGGTGTGTATCCATGTTATTTCTACGTCCTTTAATGTTATTTTCCCAGTTTTTGATTGGAACCTGTAGCTTCCCATGGTTACAGGTCAGTTTTTCTTATTTTCCTCCTCAGGTCATGGATCTAAAGAAGACATTGATATCGCGATGAAACTTGGTGCTGGCTACCCCATGGGACCTTTTGAGCTAGCTGACTATGTTGGACTAGACATATTAAAGTTCATCATGGACGGTGAGTAACAGCACATGGACGGGTGTAAGAATTTAAAAGTTTGTATCCCAGTGATGAGATGAAACAGAGAAATGAAGCTACTAAACAAGCTGAGACATTAACCTGTACTTTCTCCTGCATATCTTTAGGTTGGAGAGAAATGCATCCTAACAGCACACTCTTTGCCTCAAGTGAATTGATTGACAAGTTGGTAGCAGAGGGCAAACTTGGCAAAAAGACAGGAGAAGGATTCTACAAGTACAAATAATCTATTGTGGAAATGTACTGCCGTCAAAGCAGTCAAATGTTGGGAAATGAAGCCACCCAGTGCCTGTGCTGCCTCACTAAAGATCAACTTTTTCCTCTTTCAGTCCATTTTCTTATGGACTTCTACTAAACAACATCAAGAAATGTTTTAGGTAATTAAATCTGATATAATTGATTTATAAAAACTTGGCGTCTGTTCTTATTTCTAGAGTGAAAGGTTTTGACGACCATGTGGATGTGAATAACTCTTACATCTAAAA
>NW_007577742.1:1315933-1416835 GCF_000690725.1 Stegastes partitus
CAAAAACATGTTGAGGTTAATTGGTGATTCTAAATTGTCCGTAGGTGTGAATGTGAGTGTGCTTGGTTGTCTGTCTCTAAGTGTAGCCCTGCGATGGACTGGTGACCTGTCCAGGGTGTCTCCTGCCTTCACCCTGAGTCAACTGGGATAGGCTCCAGCCCCCTGCGACCCTAGTGAGGATTAAGCGGTGTATAGATAATGGATGGATGATTGTGCTGCGTAAGACAGTGCAAGGGAAAGTCATCTTTTAAACTTTGCCTGAAACATTTCTTATTTGCTATATTTAATATTATGCGATATTGTATCAAATGGAAAGTGAAGACAATGTAAAAAGAGTATCAAAGTTAGATGTTAATCAGTTTTTCATGACAATAATCCCTTTCTGACTTAAAATGGCAAATCCAGCTCACCTACAACTGAAACGCCAAAAACTACTGTGAGTTACACAATGATACGTTGTTATATTGGAGTAATGCGCCATATGACCCAGAAGCTGATTCTAAAAAGAATAATGACACCAAAATCTTAATTATGAAAAGTTGAAAGGACCGGTTCCCAGATGTCTGGATCCATGTTTTTGACTGTCATTGGAATGCTGCAGTGTGACGGTGGAAATGCTCAGTCATGGTGTGGACTTCTTACTTTGTTCATCATGTGTATTCTAGCATAAAAACACCATGTGGGCATGCAACAAATGAAAACACAACACCTTGGTTTTTACTGTAGGAGCTCTTTAAAGAAAAAAAAAAAGCTTTATGACTAATGTGGTTCCTATGCAAAAACCTTCAACATCTGTGTATCATACGTTTATTCGAGTATTTGATTTTTGGGCTTGAAAAACAGAACAAGGGGTCAGAGTTTGTTTGTTTTCATAAAAAATTTGATAACATATTAACAACAAACCAAAAAAATAGTTTTATTTCTCTTCCTGTTTGTATCTTGGGAATTTCTTTTTTTTTTTTTCTGTTTGCAAAAAAGTGACAAATGCACGCACAGAGCAATAAGTAGAAAATAAATTGACATGAACTTATGAGGAGAATTTGCCTCAGAAGGCTTTTCTGAATCACCCCTTTCTTGGTTAAAATCAAGGGCACTTCTCTTTTTAACAACAAAACCAAGTTCTGACCTTTTTGTCTATAGATTGAAGGAAATAGAGGACAGATGACAGACTGACCAGCTGATTTACTTGTTAAAAAATCATCGATTGTATCTGCTCTTTCCACCTTATTGAAAAATTATTGAAAACTTTATTGTGTATGGAAATTTTTTAATGCAAATGTTCAACAAGATGTCTCGTACTTTGATGAAAAGTCCATTCTCAGTGTATGTGCCCTGGAGTTTTCACGTCACGCTTGTTTATTGTGTATCCTGAGCCACAATGGCCTCCAAAGAAGTTATTTAAATCATCTTATACGTCCATATTTTGAATTCTATTTTTATATGACCACAAAAAATGTGAAAACAGACTTCTAGAATTAAAGGCTGCACAAGCTCAAAACATCCATTTAAAGCAATGGTAAACAAAAACACATGTAGTATTTAATCAATTCAAAATGTAAGCTCCTAACATCATAATTTGTCAGTTAATCGTTCTATTAAGGTTGTAATTCCTGCCATGTCTGTCCATGATAAACAGGGATTTAGTTGTTTTATTTAGTGTCACACGTGACATCAGGTTGTTAAACATGATGACACAAGCTCATCAGTTTTATAAAGAAAAAGGACTTTAAGTACAGAATAAATTATTTGTCAAGGGCTTTCATGAACTTTGCATGTTACCACTTGGTTTCTTAAAGTTGTCCCGTTAACCCACCATCAACACAAGGTGGTGCTGTTTCACTTGAAATGTCTCGAAAGGGTTGGAGAGGCACAATTTACATTTTTCTATAAATAGAATTTCCTTTTGATCTTGGCTCTTTCATCAAACTGTTGTTTGTGCCGAAAAAAATTTAATTGTTACCTTCAGAGTTTTAGTCAAAGTCTGTTAAATCTGTTAAATGTTTACCGTCTAATTTTTACAGTAAGAAACAGGAAAAAAGCGGCTTCTTCCCCTTGAAATCAACTTGTGAACCAACTGAAAGCTTTTTAAACTCAGATGCTGCAACTTTCTCTTCACTGTTTGAAAATTTTATTTCTTGTCAGTTTCAAAGTCTTTTTTTTTTTTTTTTCCCCACAGATGTGAAAACTAAGTCCAGTCTGTTTTATCTGCGTTACGCCACCACGTGTCACTGCAGCTCATAGTTACTGAACTAGAATCTCCAAGGACGACACACAGACTGTTACATCTGGCACATCTAGCTCCGGTATTTCCACCACACAAGTGATCCAATGAGCCAACGGTGCCTTTTTATTTTTCTTTAAAAAAAACAAAAAAACAAAACGAAACAAAAAACATGTTGAAACCGTTCAAATATGAGCGCTTGGAGAAGCATAATGCTACACCAAGATGACAGTGACCCAAAATATGATATTTTTTTTCTTAAAAAAAAGGAATTCATCAAGTAATACTAAAATAGAGCATTAAAATCAAAATGTTACAGAGATGTTTGCATGGAATAAACAACATGGCTAAAGACCACACTATTAGCTACCAGAGAGAAAAGACAAAGGTCCATTGCAATAAAAGAAAGACTGTCAAGTGCTGGGGTAAATATATATATCTGCTTCATTTGTCATGTTTTAGAACAATAAAATATAGGCCTCTGAGCTGTCACTCTCGCCTTTGTCCTAATGTTGCCTGCAAAAATACCAAGAAAATTGACATATCCTGACAGTTTTAAAAAGTACACATACTGAGCATTATTTTACATCTGAGCAAGACTCGAGGTCACTATTTGTTACAAATAGTTATCAAAAGAAGCCTTAAGTTTCAATTTTCTGCAAGACGCTTCAACAAGAAAAATGGCTTTCCTGTGTCCAAAGCTTATTTTCATATATACCACTATATAAAAAAAAAAAACAATATTAAAAAAAAAAATCACTGAAATATACACCAAGAAATTGAAACGAGGGTTCAAGATACAAAAAAGCATTCAAAATAAAAATTCAGTCTAAAATGAAAAGCAAATCAAAAATGTTGATCCATTTTTTGCACCAACTGGTCAGCAACAAACTAAAATGTCGTCTTGAGGACGTTTCTTAGACAAGATGAGATCCCTCCATCTTCCTTAGTGCAGTCTAAAAAGAGGTGTTTGGTCGGTCGGGTGAAACCCCAAATGGTCTCAAAAAATCCAGTGAGAGAGAGAAAGAAAAGGAGGGGGGAAGGTGTCGAGGAAGTGAATGTCGGCCTAATGTACTATACAAAGGAACAGAGATGACAAATAACTTAGAATAACTTAGTAACAGGAGTGTCTGGGCGGTGCGGGGGGCAGAAGTTTGTGCGCACATCACAATTGCTGCTGTTTTTCAGTGCAGTGCCTTGGATTGCAGTAAAGCTGATATTTAAAGGAAACTGACAAAACACAGATGTCAAATTGATGTTTGTCTGGGTTTTTCAGTCAGAGCGCAGTTACATGAGGGTGCTCCTACTAATCATGATTGTCTTGTTCAGTTCAGTTCAGTGTCTCTACAGCAGGCGCCTTCAGGAAGGGAGTAGAGTCAGACAGTGAAGTGTTCTTTTTCTCGATGGTGGTGGTGGCATATGACCGTGTTGAAGTAGAAAGGGAGTGGGGTTATGTGGGGTATTTGGCAGGGGGGAGGTCAGGGCGGAGGGTTTTGGAGGTGGTGGTGGTGGTGGGGGGGTCCTCTGAGAACTGGAGGCTTCAGTTTGGAGATTTTAAGGGTCTTCATGGAATCTAACAGGCCTCCATCTCTAGCAGAGGGCCCGTAGCTGCTGCCTTCGCTTTGCATGTGGAGAAACTGTTTCGTTTTCCTCCTGAAATGAAACAGAAGACGGGGGACAAGAAAAAAGACGGTTCGATCAGCCGCGCCGTCAGCATAAGGCAACTTTATCAGCATACAAAGAGGAGGAAAACTCACACCAAAACATCGGCCGCATTCACATCATGTAAACCAAAACCAGACCGACATATCGAGATGACTCAGAGTGACTCCGGAGTGTCTCACCATGCAAGCATGCTATCCCGTTCCAGGGAGGGGCGAATTATCTGTCATTACCATCTACATAATCAATCATTAGTTGTTGTTTTTTTCCCCTCTTAGTGTTGCAGCTGATTGAATGAAAGCCTCTGCAGTGGTGTTGAGCCGAGCGCTCAGATACAGAGGGGGTTACAGGTCAGTGGCAGGATGTGGGCCGGCCTGGCTTTGATCTGGTCTAACATGGGGGTTGCCGTGACCCAGCTGGCAGCTCTACGCTCTTCCTCGCTCATTCCTCCTCTCACTCTCTCAGGCGAGCGCCCAATTGTGTTGCTTCTGGTTGACATTTAAGCTGCCGCTGTAGGTGGCCGATGGGAGTACAAGGAAAATAAAAATTCTGGGTTCGTCCCAGTATCCACACTTGTGGTCATGAGCCCTTAATAGCACATTTGTGGATCTATAGGTAGCAGACAAGAGTACATTGGAAGAAAGCCAGAGCACAGTATCCTAAACCCACACTTGTTGCACACTTCTAAAACCGCTTCGGAGCTAAGTGCATCCCACAAGTCACCGCACCCCACAGCATGGTTGGTGGCTGCAGTGAACATATAGACTGGTTTTACTGCTGCCAAATAATCAGCTGACAACAAGACATTCGTGACACTAATAATAAAGTCCAAACACCACAAAGTTCTAGTAGAGCCTCCGCAGATGGTGGGCCAACTTTTCTTCTTGCTGGGACTGATAACTTGAATACTGCACATCTGACATTGTAGAGACGAATAATTAATATATGAAGAAATTCAAAGATTTGGGGAAATATTTTCAACCCTTAAAAAAACTTTCTTTTTCCACACACTGCTTGTGCTTCTAGATTATTCACTTAAATGACCAATTCTATTCTTCCACTCAGCTCCTGAATTTTCTTTTATACTGTTAGTGGTAAATACTTATTTGTTGCGACAGATCATTTCTGCTACGTACAGTATGTGTAATTTCAAGAAACACAAGATGTCCTTATTAACCCAAGTGTGTTCTGGTGAGCTCCAATAAACCTCCACAGGCTTCCGGTCTTAACGGGCACTCGGGAACTGTGTCAATTACCCGAAATACGTCACAGAAACAGGCACTCGACTGCTCGTGGACCCACTCTGTGCACAGGAGGGTCACCACAATTGGTTAAAACTAGCAGAGCTCATGGAACTGTGTTGGTAATTATCCGAACCAATACGGTTCAGGTACAGGTTGACACAGATGTGTAAAAATGTTGCCCGAATCCACTTCACAGGGAGCTTATGAAATTGGCCCTGTTCCCTGACAGGGAAATTGTTTGTCAAGCTGCAAAAGTGTTCTTTTCCCTCTCGTGATCTGGGCTTGAGCTAACATAACAGAGTTAGCTTCAGTTATTGACAAGCCAAGGAGAGTTATTTTAGACCCAAGCAGCATCAAATAGAATCTGTGATCAAAGTGGAGAGGCAGAGACAGAGGTGGATAGATGCCTCCTGCGACTAAAAAGATGGATGTTTTGTGAAGACGAAAAAAGGAAAAGAAACGGTATTAGTTTGCTTCTCCCTTGTGGCAAAGCCAAGTGTGTTTTTGTAGGAGAGAAGTCAGTTGAGCCCTGCTGTTCGCTGCATCTTAACGCTCAAAAGTCTTAACACGGCGCTCACATGCACACACCACCCTGCAGACTGCTTTACCACATGTGGATAAAAGGGAACAGGACAGAGGCCACCTTTCCCGAGGAGAGCTGACCCCGAGCTGCACAGAGCACAGACTGAAAAGAACACAGTGCTCGGTGAAAAAGAGAGAGCCCCTGTCGCTTTTATTTACCTCCGCCGCCCTCCCTCTTTTCATCCCAGGATCTCAAAGCCGGCCCGCACGCCCGGCCCTGCACCCAGTTTCCTGGGGAGCATTTTTCCTTCCCCCCACCACAGACATGAAAAGCGTTGGCCTTCCTGCCTGGGGAAGAGTCCTGAGGGGCTGCGGGCGAGAAGTGTGTGTGTGTGTGTGTGTGTGTGTGTGTGTGTGTCTGCACAACTTTCAAAAAAGGCTCAGTTGTAACAGCAGGGGTGTGTGCTTGCGTGGTGGTTGGTTGTAGGGGGCAGCAGGCCAGTGCTTCACAGGGTCCAGCCGACACAAACACTGGGATTCAGGAGCAACTTGACCCCTCCTTCTCCCCTCACCTCCCTTCATCTCCTCCTCCGCCTCCTTCTACATTAGCGCTCAGGAATGCTGGCTGGACTTTTTTGCAGGAAATGAAACGCTCCTCTGTTCAGAAGGCGAGCGAAGGTTTAGTCTCCCCCCCGTTCTCTCTCCCCCAATTCCTTCGCCTCTACGTGACGGAGAGAGGGAGGAAGGAGTCGGACGAGCTCTCTCCCAGCGTTTGAAGTGTGGGAGGTTAAGATAACTGGCACAGCCTCTTGCCTCAATCGCCGCTTTCACCTCCCAGGCCAAATCAAAGCGCCTGCAGCTGGGGCCCACACGCCTTATAGCCCCCTAACCTCCATCCCGGCAACCCACCCACCTCCTCGGTTCCCTCGCTCCCTTACACGCAGCTCTGGGGTTTCTTTTGGTGCCATTAAAAAAGAAAACACTGCCGACAAATTACTCTAAAAATAAGCCAAGTGGAGAGAGGTATCTCCGGCACAGGCTGAGGTGCAGACTTTACCAGGGCAGACAGAAAGGAGGGAGATTACGAGGTGAAACGAGAGCAGAGAGTAAAGCAATATGTGTCTTAAATTAGGATTTGAAATCATCAAAACGTGTGTATTATTTTTTTTTATGTTTTGTAGTTTTGTCCATGTATTTGATCAGTTATGATCTGTGAACAAGGTGGGAACTAAAAAAGAAGTCTGACAGGGCGAGAAACAAGTGCAGTCAGATGATTACGGGTTGTAAACAAGCCAAAAGTCAAGTCAGATTACCTAAGCCACATTGTTTGGAGGTAAAACTGAAACACACACTCATGCACACGATCCCACATTTCCTCACTCGCTGGCACTGAACGACTTTAAGTAAGACAATAACAGTGTACCCACAGCGACAGCTTGTGCAGCAGGTATAACAAGAAAATTGGTCTGTAAACTGTGATGGATGTTTACTAAAGAAGGTTTAGGTCATAATTTTGTCATTTACCTTTGTTTTCTCTTTCAAATACGCTTGCTTCACTTGAGTGTTTGTATTCAGCTTGTGTAATTGTCAGACTGCACAACATTTTCTCTGTTAAGGTCTTTTTTTAAACAGTCTTGTTGCCATATCACATCCCAGCAATTAAAAGAGAACGAAGCAGAAACCTCTGGGGTTAAAAAATAAAATACATTTTTTTTTAAAAATGCACAAAAGCCCAAAACTGCAGTTCATCAAATGGCCACTGGAGGCTGGCTCCAAAAATAAGTCAATACCCATTGATTGAATGTTTAAATGTTTAACTTCAGAGCAGAAATGATCATGTTTGTAGCCTGGTACACAAAAACAACTGGCCTCTACAGCTAACTTACCCGTCCATGACATCCATGTGGGGCTACATGTTTTTATGACGCACTCCTTTTTAATTGTATTAACACTTAAAGTTATGCTTTATATAAGGGTGCAGCCGCTTTGAGTCGAGGATGGGAACCGTCACAGCACAGTCCATGGCCCGTCTCAGCTCTACTTCCACTCCATCTCTTTGCTTAGTTAGGAGTTAGGAGTCAGGCCAAGAATGTGACGGCTGGAGCCACAACACTGGGCTTCAAAACAGCTCTTCAGGAAGCCCATGGGTGGGTTAGTTCACCTTTATATACAGTCGATGGTGAGAATAAGAAGTTTAAGGGAAAAAAAAAAAGAAGCTTTACAGGGTGGACTGAAAATGATATCTATTATTCTGTGAGTTATTTTCTGGAATTGTTTTTGTTTGTTTGTTGTAATCTGAAGTTTGTAAAGTTTTGCAGATGGCAAGTTACAATTAGTCAAATAACCAAAAATGTTCAGTTTCTTAATGTAGAGCAAAAAAAGCAGCTGAAACCAACACATGTTTGGCATTTTTTCCTTTCACATTATTTAAACAAATGACTTAAAATAAGCAGATTTCTGGCCACTGATAAATCCAGGTGCCACATCCACTGAGCTCAGTTCACTGTGACTTAAACCAACAAAATTGTCAAGTCTAGTGAGGAATGTCCACCGTTGTGATCAGAGCCTGGCGTGGTGGCGTGTCTTGGCAGTGACCTTGGCCTGGATTGCACAGCTGCCTTTTTTTTTTTCTGACACCTTTTCAAAAGAGCCTCCACTCCATAAAATTGTGGCATTGCCGCTCTTAAAGACAAAAGGGAAAAATAAAACGGGCGGCCCACTAAATCAAAGCACCTGGAGGAGATGCCGACGTTTTAAACAAAATGCTCTGCACTGTCAGCACTTTCTCCACCTCTGAGACGTTCGACATAAAAGAAATCGCCCCTTAAAAACCGCTTTGAAATTTCTAACCCCCCACCAATGAAAAGGCTGACTCGAGGGACGTTGCATCTTTTCCGCAGGGGCAATCAGAAACTAACAAGTGAGTCAGGAGGGACTGAAACTAAAAGGTTAAATAAAAGAAAAAGGAGGAAAGACGGTGTCTGTGTTAAATATTGGAGAGCGGGGAAGGGTGGGGTCTGGTTGTGGTCAAAAGGGGAATGAGGAGGAGGAGGAGGGGGGGAGTCACCAAAACCCCAAAACCTCAGGCATGTGTGGGTGAGACGAGGGGAGCACAGGAGAGTGTGGGAGGAGGGAGGGGGGGTGGTAAGTGGGAGGCGTTGCCCACATCTGAGGCGGCATCGCTGGGGGCCCGGGCAGCTGAAGTCTGGCCATGTGCCCCCGCACAGCTCAGTCTGAGCCACTGCAGGCTGGGGGGATGTCGGGGAGGGGAGGCGGAGGGGGGGTGCAGCACATTCAAAGAGCCGGCACAATGACTGTTCCCTCTGCTGTGGTCTCGCTTCAAAGGCCTCCACCGCCACTCACATTCGCCATCAGGACGAAGGAGTGGAGCAGGAAAAGGAGGAGCAAAGGGGGGGAGAAAAAAAAAAGAAAAAAGGGCAAGTAAAGAGGCAGAAAATGAATGGAAGAAGAGCTAAAGTTTTTTTTTTTTTTTTTTTGCCTCTTTTAACAACAGCCAGACTGACGAGAGGAGAACAAAAATAAACACCGCTTCCCTCAGCACCACTGTCCTCTTCCTGCCTGTGCCGCATTACCTGGGGGGCCTTTTATTCACAGATAAGTATCTCACGAGGGGGAGCGTTTTATAAGGTCACATATCTCCGCCTCTTCCGAGAGGCTCGCAGCGCCTCGAGGAGCCTCGGGGGTGAGGAGGACGGGGTGGGGGAGAGACGGAGAGAAAGAGAGGAAGTAGAGAAGACATCACAAAAAGCTACGAGACTGGACCCTCATACTGTTACTGCAGCTGGCCAAACCACAACACAATAGGCCCGTGACTCAATCAAAACAAATTTCAAGCCCCAGTCTAAACAATCGGAGCACTACATCTCCATTTTCTCGAATGTAAACACATTGAGAGGATCCTTTATGAGGGTTACGCCGCCCAACTTTTCTCAAAAGTGTCAAATGAGGTTGCCAGGCCAGGATGAAACGGCCTTGTCAGGGTGACAGATTTTTCGCCTAAAACCACACATACGTGCTTTAATTACAGGTCCATATACTAAGTGCTGAGAGGGTGGTTTTTCCCTGCACAGAGTCGGCTTTGTGGAGGTCAGCGGAGTGGAAGAACAGGAGGGCTGTTAGGGTGAACATTTCCTATTCCATTTCCTACCTACAGTAACATTAGCCGAGGCGTCGCTCTGATTTCAGCCCAAATCTCTCTCCAACACCTCTATTTTTTCCCCCTACAGTTTTCAAAACATCCTCTCATCTCCCGTGTGCCGCTCAGAGCGAGACCCACAGTCACTTTTGCGATCCGGATTCCCTTCCCCAATTATCCCAGGTCACTAATAAGGCAGGGGTGTGGAGGCACTGGGCTGTGCCGCAGTGGCCTAGAGGCTCAGTGCCAAATTGAAACGACTCGGGAAATGGAGGCAGACGCTGAATCTTGCCTAATTGCAGCCGGAGTGTTTGGCTGGCTGCTCAGATATGTGTGTGTGAGAGAGTGATGAGGGTCTGAGGGAGAGAAGATGAGAGGCAACAAAATAAAGACGGAGCAAAAAAAAAAAAGAGAGAGAGAGAGGGGGAGAGAAATGAGGAAGGGAGACTGAAGGATGAGTGGCAGTTGAGTGAGATTGGGTAAACTCAGAACTCTCGAGAATGTGGGATTTTCTCCTGGCCCTTCTCTCGCCCTCCCCTTTCCCTCGAACACACTCACTCCCCCTTCTCTCCTCGTCTTCCCTCCTCGCTCATCAAAGTCTTCTGACAGCTGACTTCTGGCTGCACACATCAGAGGGAGCAGAGCCGGGCCACGACTGAGACGAACAGAGAGGAGGAGAGAGCGTGGCCACCAAAGCTCCTGCCTGAACAACACTTTCTTTTATGTTTCTGCACCAGGACATGTGGCTGGAAATCAACCCTGGATGCACTTAACAGACATTCGTATTCATTAAGTCAGTCTTCAAAAGGCGACATGTCCCCGGATCACGTGATCAAAAACGCGACTTCTTGCACAAGCGCATGGAACTAAAGAAATCCATTTTGCATGTCGACAAAAGAACACCTTCATAAAAAAAAGGTGGCGCGACGTGACTCACGCGTAGTTTTATGGCAAGTGTTTGCAACTCAGCGGCCCTCGCTCAGGCAGATTAAAAAGCCACCTTTGTTAGGAGTGTCTCCCCCCTGTGAAAAAAATGTGCAGTCTCTGAAACAGGAGAAAGCCTCGGGGGCATGTATGTGTCTCGGCCAGATAACTATCTCAAAGGCTGTGAATCAGCGGGCTTAGTCAGACAAAAGGCTAACGGCACGGGAGGAAGCAGAATGGACAGAAACAAAGTAAAGAGGGGTGAAGAAAGAGCGAAGAAAGGAGGAGTAAAAGTGCACGCTTCCAGTCAGCATAAGAAAAAAAAAAAAAGAAGAAGGGGCCGGAGCATGGAGTGACGACGGGAAGAGACGGAAACTCTAATTTCCCAATGTCAGAGTAATGACTTCTCAGAGAGCTATTCTACTGTGGTGAGAGCCAGCTGTGTGGTGGGCCCACTGTTTGACATGCTAAAGATAACAAAGAGAACCAACATCGAGCCGTAAAACACTGCTCTGCTTCTCAACTCCTGGTTTGCCTCAAAAACACAGCAGAAGCCATAAAATATTTCAATCCGACAAAGTATTAAGTCATTTTTCCTTTCATAAAACCTACCAACACTGAAGTATTTCACTTTGTTCTGCTGAATATTCCTCATTATGGCAGCACCAGAGCTAAAAATAAAATCTAATGGATCGCGGTGTTTCAACCTCTATGCAAAAAGGTGTTTGCATTGTGTCTTCAAAATTAACTCATTAACAAAATTTCCTTTGCAGTTTTCCATCCAGGGCAGAGATGGATGGGGACAGAGGCTGGGACAGATGAAAAGAAATAGACAAACGAGTTCATTTAAAGATGTTTTTTTGGCGTCTACAGCAAGCTAACCTCAATCCAGCTCTTTGGGATCTGCATAAATTGAGGGCTTGGGGAGTTGTGGCAGTATCCTTGGTATTATGCATATTAGTTTAAGGCTGTCACTGAGAATCAGCAAGGGTGTCCATCCCGCTGCGGCTAGGCACTGCTAATTATTGGATCAGAGATAAAGTGCTTTTTAGCGCTTGCGCTTTGAAAACCGACTGTGGCAAAAAAAAAAAAAAAAAAAGGAAGAAAGAAAAGAAAAGAAAAGCAGCCCAATTTTGGGTTCAGAGAGAGCCACTGGGTCAGGAATCGATCAAGTGGAAAACCTTTGTCTGGTTGGGGTGATTTCGACGTAAGACCAGATTTGTCACATCTGCCCGGCTTTTTCTGCTGCCAAAAGGGAGCGGAATAACAGGATGCTACCAGACTCGCAGGGAGGGAGAGAGAAGGGAAGCAGATAGATGGAGAGCAAAAAAAAAAAAAAAAAAGAAAAGATCCAGAGAGAGTAAGGAAGATTGAGAGGGAAAATAGAGTTGCCTTTACCACACACTGGGAATATTAATCCTCCTTTCTATAAAGAAAAAGGGACAGGTGACAGTTCAGTGAGGGTTTGACATTTTAACTGAATCAATATATCTCTACATATCTTTCACATGTTAAAAAAAGAGAGCGACTACGGAGTGCCTTTGTTACGAAGGCATTATAGACACCCTGAAACCCTAGATACCATGAAATCTTATTAAGGTATAGCATCTCATTAAGTTCCTGCCAAACAAGCTGCTGGATCCTGCTCCGCTTCACAAAGGCACAGAGAAAGGCGACACAAGCAGTCCATATGGAGCTGAGCTGACATCCTAGCCTCCACCAGTAGTAAAAAAAAAAAAAAAAAGAAAAGTTCCGGCCTGGTGAAACTGTTTTCAGATGTATTATTTAGCCCGTGTTTAGAGGAAACTGAGTGGCTGAGCTGCCTGATTTATTAAGCAATATTTTTCAAAAACAACTTCTTTTTTTTTTTTTTTTGGACATTTTTCTAACACATGTGGGAAGAAAAATAATCGTCTGACGCACCATCTGACCTTTTATCCAACCGGTGCTCACGTAAAAAACATTGAAATTAAGCATTGCAAAATACATACACACGGGCACGCTTGCACACACACACACACACACACACACATAGGAGATCCAGTGCATTTTGTGCTGAGGCCACTGAGCAAACACCACACACAAAGCACAATCCCTCTTCAGGCCTTAACACCGCTGACACAATGACTATGGCGAGGGTTAGGGTGGACCTTTTTAGGATTAGTCTGTGAGCACATACTCTCAAGTCAGTGTTTAGCAGTTTTTTTTTTTTTTAAAGAAAACTTGACATATATTGAAGTGGACCAGACAGGGAGGGCATAGAGGGGGGTTTGTCTTACCATATTCTCAGATGTACGCCGTTTTCATTCTCTGGCCTGTACCTGCAGAAAATTGCATCTTTTTTAAAAATTTTGAGGTATCTGGACGGCATAGATCACAGCCGTCCATCTGGCCTACACAGTGTACAGACCAAAAAAATAGAAATAAAAAAATACTGACATTTGTACTTAAGACGTAATTCTCAGTGGATTACAGTTGCAGTGTTAAGAGGAGGCTCAAAAGCGCAGCTAAACAAGGTCAGCAGAAAGACATACTATAGTGCAGCAGGCAAACAAATAGTGCAAAGCCCAGAATCTGTAAGTAGTCGTATAGAATGGACAGACTAATCCCAAAGTAGGTGTAATGTGTGGAGACAGCGATGGGAGACGGGCAAAGGACAAGTGGATGGAGGGATGTATACAAAAAGAGTCAAGTCAGGCTACTGAGCGCAGTGTGAAGATAGCAGGTGACATTAGTTTGTTTAGTGGCTGATTCTACGTGCTGTCAGTCAGTTTTATCTCTCTTTACTTTGAGATTAGTTGTTTGTTTTACAGCTTTACGGGGCGTCCATTAGCACATATGCAGCGACATACTGTGAAAGATGATGTGCACTGTATGAAAAGACGGCGTGACTCCCAATTTTGAGATGAAACGGAAAGCTGTGGGGGGTCGTCGCTTACCTGTGGCCGTTTCCTGCATCTTCTCCCTCTTCCGCTTCTTCTTCTTTCCCTAAAAAATATACAGAGGAACGCATAAAGTGTGGCTCCAGCACTCACGCTCACTAGACCACTCTGATATCCTGCTGCTGACTGCCATGTTCACTCATCCCCTGCTGGGCATCTAACCAGCATCCCCCGGACTCCGGACTCCATCGCAAACTGCAACACTGAGAGGGACTGACCAATCAAGTGGCTGACTTAAGTGTGTTCTGCTTACTACTAGTAGTAGTTTCTATCACTGTGAGTCCTACTGTGACCATCACAGACAAAAAAAAAAAAGGCAGCCCGTTCTGCCGTTGTGACCGCTCCGTATCTACCTTTGAAGTCCCTCAAATGACAAACATTAACGTGAAGTGCAATTAAAAATGCTCACTATAATTAGGCTAGTCTAGCTCAATGACTGTGAAGAGCGCCACTCTTTTTCCAGTGAGGTGGTGGGAGTGTGTAAGGATTTATAGCTTATGCTAAATCCCCAGGGGGGAGACTATAGGTATAGATAGCAGTGTAGAGTCGTTCTAGTCAAATATGAGCAGCACTTTGGTTTCCTGCTGCAAAGTCTGCTAATCCACTTATTCATGAGCTAATCTGCCTTCTACTGCTGCGGCAGACAGGGAAGAAGAGAGACTAAGTGAGTGTGGGTGAGAGAAAGGATGAGAGAGGGGGTACACAGCAAAACTATGAATGCTTGCACGCTCTCCATGCCAGTGTGTGTTACCTATTTTGGGTGTTTCCAGGCATGATGCGCTGCCTGCACACGCATCTCGACTGAGGGAGCGGTCACAGAGAAGCTCTTGCAGGGATACACAATTTAGTTGCGTGAAGTGTTTTGCATTAACCATATCTTTATCTTTCTGATATGCCAAGTAGAAAGTCATTCCACCACTTTTTTTTACCCCTCTCGCTACCCGTCAAATATACTTGTACTAACAAAGCTGGAAATTAGATGGGAACTGGGCTGACTGTCACTAGCTTATGTTGTATATCTTTAACTGTGCTGTGCTTCACTGGGAGCAGAGCTGTGAAACTGTCTCCCCCCTCAGCGAGGCATTTTGGCAGTGGAGCAGCGGAGGCAGAAGGAGGAGGGATGCTGTCGGTGTCCGAGGGGAGGCAGATAAACACCACAAAGCACTTTTGGTGGTGGAGTGAATGTGAGTGCCGGAGCCACACTTTTAATAAAGGCTGGTGCTCTCTCTCTCACAAATTCATACACATCACATACTCGGAGACAGATTGTGACAACTTCCAATCACAAACACGTATACACATCATACATACTGTGATATATGTTTTTTAAAAAAAAAAGGCTGCATCCTAAATCAAGCTGAACCTCCCATATTCACTAATAAAAAGGGCAGCTAAAGGGGGGGGAGGGAGGTGGCAAAGGCTGCTGCTGCTGAATGCTGTATGTACAATCCAGCCTCCTCAACTGAGTCTAACAGTTGCTTTTTACATCCGCAGCTCCATGCTGATATGGAACATCAAAGACTAGCATAGCCATTACCAGGCAATTTTCACTCACAGTGGCAATAATAGTGTCCGTGATACTACAATCCATTTTAGTGTGGATGGCACTATAACAGTGAATCCCAGTGTTATGAATTACACATTAGGCTGAAACAAAGGGTCTCCAAATGGACCCCATTAGCATGGAGAAGACGAGTGTGAATTAGTGTGTATGTCATCCTCGTGTGCCATTTTTTAAAGAACAAGTCATGCAACACTGACATAAACAAACAACCCAAATCAACATAAATACACGCACGCGCACCTCTGTCAATCTGTTCTGTGGATACTTACATAATTGTCTCGAGCGGACCAGCCTGGGTAGAGCTGCATGTGGAGCTGCCGTTCCTTGCGGGCTAACTCATAATACTTAGCTTGCTCTTCCCGAGATAAAGCATGCCACTGTTTCAGTACAAAGGAGATTAGGGGAAAAAATAGCATACAGTCAATTACTGGCATGCACTTGCATGTTCCCTGCATAGAGAAGTGTGCTGCTGTTCTGGTAAAGAAAAGGAAAAAAATTCTTTTTAACTTCCAATATGTCTGGTGTAGAACAAAAAAACAAAAAACGTGGGGGATAAAAGACACAAAGAAGACGAGGGGAGGGGGAACGACATGATGAAGAGATTAACATGCACAAGAGTCAGAGGGGGGAAAGAAGAGAAGGAAAAAAAACTTTGATTTCATATCAAAACACTGCTTCCAATTTAGCAGTGCTTTTTATTCAAACTATGTCAGCAAGCAATTACCCTATACAGGCCACAAACTAGGCTTTGCTGTGGCTGGCTGCCTCAACCGCTAGGCCTATTCGTTAAGGCTTTTAACATGGCTCTGTGGTTCCACTCTTTTCCCAATCCTCAAAAGGAACAAATTTTGTCATTTCCAACCGTGCCATTATCCAGGCATATTTTATTAAAGCCAATTTGATTAAATGTCAGTTAGATAGGCAGTCTGTATCTGTGCTGCTGAGAGGGAAGTAATTGGCTTGGGCAATCATTATGACAATAATCATTAGTTCATAAAAGACTCTATGTTAATAGAGAGAGAAATCTTTGTACTTTTTCCAACTAATTGGGCCTCAGATGTCAGCCTATGCAGCCTTTTAGAGCCATGGCAAGAACTGTGATCTCCTGGTGATTTAAGTCGATCAACAAAGATAAACGACAGCGAGAAAGGAAAATGAGAGCGGTGTATGAGAGCACGACGACTACGCGACCTACCCTCCGTCCCAGGATCTGATTGATGGCAGCGCTCTCCTTCAGCGTGCACTCGGCGACCACATTCGCACGCATCTCTTTCATGTAGAGCATGAAGGCGTTTAGCGGCTTCTTGATGTGCGGTCTTTTGGGCTCCTGCTCCTTTCTCTGTTCGTGCTGGGGTTTCCTGTAGAAGAGAGACAACAACAACAACAACACGGGCGGAGGTAAGAAGAGGAAGAAACTAAATAGTCTGAAAATGAGAAAATAAAAGAGCAAAGGGACAGAAGAAGGAAACTGTGGTGCCGCAATGGCGACAAAAACAGCGAGGGTCTGGCTGCTCGCAGCCAATGGTGAGGCAGCGTGAGAGGGGCTGCCACGCCATGGGCCCCTGCCTCTTTAATCATGTGCAGTTGTACAGTCGCAGCCCTTCATGCGGAGAGATTACTTCACCAGTAATAGCAACCAAACCCTCTTGTCCACAGCACATTGGCAATTGCTTAAAACCAAATGCTCAAACTCTCACACTTAAAGACACTCGGCTCCCACTCCTGACTTACTTTCTAACAACCTTTTTGATACTAGTACAGTCTTGGTGTGAGGATGGCCATGAATAATGGAAATATCAGCGATAACCACTTCAGGGTGCTCACAGCACTTCCCGCTGCACACACAGGGTTTGTGAATTCAGTTCATCCGAGCACTAATCTAGGACCTGTATCTGTTGCTGGCTAAGAGTGTTGTGATCCCTGGGGCCAAATGAAGCATAGGCCTGTTATCAGTAGAGCACGGGCCCTCGCTGCTTATCTGCTCACATCAAGAGAAGGAGAACAAGGCTCTGACAGAGGGTTTGTTCAGCAACGGCCCACTGCAGCGGTGGAGTGCACAAATACCTGGAAGTATGTCGTCTCGGAAAAGCGCTGATAGAGAGGGTGATGGCATGAGCTTCCAAAAATGTGTGTGTGTGTGTGTGTGTGTGTGTGTGCAAGAGTGTCTGACGAAGGTATTTTTTGTTTGGAGGACTCACATGTGCATGATGTCAGTTTCATGCGGAGGCTCGTGTTTGACCTGTGGGTTGACAATGGCCGGGTGGGGGATCCCTGTGGCGTGGGGACCTGGGGGGCCGGGCACCATGTGGTGTGAAAACCTGCAGGAACGGCAGATTCTGATTAATGAAAGGGGATGTAGAGGGTCTCCAAGGTGAAAAAAAAAAACAAAAAACTCTTGTTGCAGTGTATATAGGTAAAGAAAGACAATCAACCCCCTCTCCCCCACACACACATATATATTAGGAGTGTCAAACTAGACACACTAAAAAGCATACTAATATTTGTGATCCCCAAACTGGGATCCTTACAAAAGTCAGTTCAATACGTGTAATGGGTTGTGACATGATTGACAGGTAATAAACGAAATGAAAAAAAAAACAGGCATTTTTTTTTTTACATATAAACTCATTTTTATATTTTGGAGCTTTTTTGTAAAATACCCTTTGCAGCATAGAAAAATAAAATTTAATGAAATGGTCTGAGGGGGGAATCTTCACACAACTCATTGTAAACGCATGCAAACTGTGATGGAGGCCACAAGTAAATGTTACTTCATATATAGAGGATTATAAGAAGGTTGGAAACCATTAGTTTATGTAATTATACAGTACAGAAAGATGTATGTTTGTTTCACACCGTATTGCGTATACAATGATCCAACTATAGAAACTGATTAAGTTTCCATGAGTGGTGCTTGCTT
This sequence comes from Stegastes partitus, assembly GCF_000690725.1. Classification (NCBI taxonomy): domain Eukaryota; kingdom Metazoa; phylum Chordata; class Actinopteri; family Pomacentridae; genus Stegastes; species Stegastes partitus. The sequence goes on from NW_007577742.1 coordinate 1,334,089, forward strand.
TCACCTTCTCACTGCACCTCAGGAACAATAAATATCAGGCAAAATATGACGACCTGGTAGAGAAACCTATCGCGGTTTTTAAAATTCTGTTTCATTTTTGTTCAAGTTTCTTTCAGTCATGCTTTGTATAGATCAGCTACACATGAGGAAGTCTTTAGCTACGCTTTTCATCCCTTGTCACATCTTCAGTTCTCTTAGATTCCTCCTCAGACATAATAAATAGTTTAATTTGTGTCCTGTCATCACATCATCAGTGAGTCCAAAATCTCAATTTTCCATTTTCTTTTCATTTTTGTTGCTCATTTCAACACTTACTTCATCATATTGTGGGTGTGTATCATCTGGATACATCTTTCTAAAAAATATTGTGAAGCATAACATTTACTGAACAGCATTGTTCACTACTGCAAACACAATCCTCCCTCAGTCCCATTGACTTGTTGCTGGCTACAAACTATGACCGAGGATCCAAAATCACTAGACTCTCCATGCAGAAAAGTAGAAGAATTCCCAAATAAACAGCCCCTAAATCAAAAAATATGCCAATATACTGCAGGTAGTCAAGTTTAAGGGGGTCTGACAAGAAAAGGAGGAGAACACCGTCTTCAACCATCCCCTGATCTTGCACCTTACATCTGGCTTCGCTCAGTGACTGTCTGAAACCATCACAATGACAGAGAACGAGATAGTAAAGGAAAGCATAGTCAAAGAGTAAGATATGTTGGGAAAAGAAAAAAGAAAGCACATGGAACGGAAGTTACAAGGACGCAGTGAAACAGGAAGAAATAAAAACAGGTAAAAGATACTAAAAATGCAGTTTACAAACATGAATAGAGTCCCAGAGAGAGAAGTGCTTCCAGACAGCTTTGATGGGGGTTAAGCAGCCATATGGCGATGCAGGGGCACGTATGCGGTGATGTGTTTGACATGTGCTGGGCACACAGAGGAGCGGTGTGGCTGAAGCCGTGGCAGCGCAGCAGAAACCTCCCTGTGGAAGCTGCTGCTGCTGCTGCTGCAGGCCAGCGTTTCTCCATCCAGGACACAGAGCTGGTACAGTGTCAGAGTCCAAATGAAGTGAAGAGACAGGAGAGTAATTGTCTCTTGTTTGTATGAATCAGCTGTGCATGCTTTTGCTTTTGTGTGCTTGTGACTCACCATCCCAGTGGAGGCGTGATCTGCCCCACTCCTCCAGGAGACAGAGAGTAGAAGTTGGGCATGTCTGGTCCAGGGTGATGCCGTGGCATTCCTAGACAAACATCGGTGACACACAACTGTTAGATACACAGAGCAGGTGAACAATGGGACAGTGGAGCAAATTATAGTAATTTATGAGCGCTGGCCAAAATATGCCCACAGCATAGATTTTTCAAAAACTGCCAACAACCGAAAGCTATGGTCAACTTCTAATGTTTGAGTCAGAACCGTGCCAGTTTTATAGCATTGGGTTTTGGCAATATTCTTTCACAGCTGGTTATGCTAAGAAAATGTTTGTCACAGCTGTGTTTGAAAAAAGGATTGGTGGAACAACTTGTGAATTGTCTTGGAAACATTGTTTACCAAAAAAAAATCTTACTGGTATTTGCAGAGCTTTCATTCAGTAAAACTGAGCTGTAAATGTGAGCTCTGGTTAAAAACTAGTGAACCCGTGGATCTAAAGTTGTTTTCTTTTTTAAATCAAACAAAAACTCACTTGTTCTCAGCCTTTTCATCCTGCTTCACCACAAGTCAAGGACGTGTCAAGCCACGAATATAACCCCTGACCTCACATTATCAACCAGTATAAAAGGATAATAATTTGTCCGCTTAGCTTAGATTCCTTCCAGTGTGTTTCAGCATCTTTAAGCTGGATAATTGAGGCTTCCTCTTTATGGCAGAGGCAGCAGCTCTCCCTGTAGACACAGGATTGACTTAGACTAACTGTCGGTGGATCTCTAGGACTAAGCTGCTCCATCTCCAGCTTGCCTGCTGCTACTGGGCTTCAAGGTCAAAGGGTGTCTTTTTCTGGGAGGGAATAAGTGGCAACGTTGCTGCAGGAACATCTGATATATGTAATGCCGTCGTTTCAGACACCTATTTGTTTTCTGTTTAATAGCAGGGGGGAGCAACGATGGCACTGAAAGTATAAAGACATCAGGAAATACTCCTCATACAGGGACAAGTGGAATGTGCCTGAATGTAGTTCTCCAACACTCACACACATAAAGAAAAGAGGGCAAATGCCTCCAGATTAGCACCATCTTCTAATCCCTGCTGGAGCCAGCCTTTTCTCCCTTCCTCTATCTTTTCTCTTCCTCTTTCTCTCTCCAGGCTGTGGTCTAAAGGGGCCTCCCTCCTTGGAGAGGCTGGCCGAGTGGGAGGCTTATATCTCCAAAGCCAATGTTGCAACGCTGGATTCATAGCTCGGATAGCGCTGCTCCCTGCCCACTAATCCACCACCTAACACTCCTCGGGGCTCTCCTGAGGGCAGAAGGGAAGGAGGCAAGGGGTTGAAGCAGCAGGGGAGGCAGGGAGAGCCCCGGCGTGTTAACCTTGTCACTCACACCCCTAAGGTGCCTAATTACTCACTCCCCCTTTTCACACGTTCCCAACAAAGCTTCCCACTTGCATTTCCTCTCAAAACAAGCGACACTAACATGAGTCTCAATGCAAAACCCGGGCATGATCTACGGCTACATTAGCTTATATTTATTTTAGTTTTTTTTCCAAGATAAGATACAAATATAAAGGTTTAAATGTAAAATGCTCAAACTTCCCCCCCACACCCGCGCTCCCTCGACCTTCCATCCCACGTTGCAGCCCTGTGCATATTAGAGCTCATAATGAGAAAATCCATGATTGTTTTTCATAATTAACGAGCAGATCAAAGTCTGAGCCCACTAAGGAAAGCAGAGCCGCAATTGGTCGATATGAGAGAGAGAGAGAGAGAGAGAGAGAGAGAGAGGGAGAGAGAGAGGGACAGCAAAAAAGAGAATAAGAGAGATTTCTTTTTAAGCATTTTCAGCTTAGCTCTACTGATACACACACAAGTACGTCTGGGGAAATCATTTACAGCTAATTCTGCAACTGCTTTGCTTGGACATGGATTTCTGTTGGGTTATGAGTGCAAAAGATCAAATAGTAAGAAGAAAAAAAAAACCTCCAGGGGTCCTTTCTGCTCTTCATTGTCAGAAACTTAGTGGACTCGCAAGACCAACATGAGCAGTAAAATGCTGAGCTTTTCTCCACAAACTGTGCTACACAACAACTCGTTTCTGAAATCTATGTGCGCATCTCTGCGTGTGTGGGTTAATTCTGTTACCTGTTTATTCTTCCCTGCTTCTATCAGAGAAGAGACATTCAACAAAAGCGTCAGATGCATGATTCGTCTGACATATGTGGAGCACAGTTTCTTTATATGTCCCGCTCCCTTCATCTCACTACGCCGTGTGCTCAGTTCCACATTGTTATTTATAGCCAGTCCCTCAGAACCCCCTAGCCTCATCACCATCACCATCACCATCATCATCATCATCATCGCCTACATCCTGTCTGATCCCTCCCCTCCTTTTTTTTTTTTTCAACTGGCAGACGCAGGAGAAGAAAGCCGGGGGAAGAGAAAAGGTGCGGGACAAAACTATGGAGGGCCCACGTCTTTTCCTGCATTAGTAAGAAGCTGCCAAAGTCTCCAGCTGTGCGGGGCTGAGGAGCTCGTCCAAACGGCTGAGACGCTCCTCTGCAGCTGTCAGAGCTGCAGCTTGATGTTATTACGGAGAGGCAAAGAGTGCAGAGGGAGAGGGCAGCAGAGCTCAGCGTGCCATCCCACAGGCTGCTTCAAATGAGTTCATATTTAGAGATGATAGGAAGGATGACTTTGCGGCGACACATTTTAGTTTGTGTGTCTACTAATTCCTGACAGTGGTGCCTGATAGGAATGTAAAAAAAGAAAAACAAAAAAACTCAGGTATCGACTCAGTTAAATGCAGATCGAGTTCATCATTTGGCATTATTCCAGTATTGTAGATCAAATCAAGCTTTATTCCTCACCCTGAAAACTTTAGACAAGGGCAGCAGTGTTTCTTTGAGGGCAGTGTAAAACTCACTTTACAGTCCATTTAAATGGCAGTTCAAATAAAATTTAACAATGCTAAAAATTTGCTATTGTAAAATCTCCCCACTAAAGCCCTGCATATAACACCGTTACTTTTTAAGGCAACAAATTCACTACTTTTTTGCCAATCAACTCAAGCTGTTACTGCTCTTGAACTGATGTCTTTCACTTTAAATTCACATTTTGTGAGAATAAATACGATGCACAAATCCAACCCACTGGATCTGTGCTGCACTAATAATGACCTTATTACGAGGACTGGTGTTGGCCCTTCTGTGACTGATCCACATTAAACATGCTCTCTTCGTCCTCACCAAAGAAATGTGATGTTTTTACTTTTATAGTCAGTAATGACTATTAGATAACAAAATATTTTGATCAAAAACAATCCCTGGCTTTGTTTAAGCTTATATAAAAATGATTCCAATTAGTTTCATTTATAGTCTATTTTAAAATATCCCCAGTACTTTGAATATGTTGTGAATTCATATGTTAAGCAACATTAATCCTGTTGTCACGTACTTGGTGTACAGGCTGTTTGTGTTTCATTATGTCTGTCTTTGAGTTAGTTTGGTCTCTACCTTGTTTGTTGCTGCCGTCCTGGGGGTGATGACCAGAATGGGACCCTGGAGCGAAGTGCTCGTCACTGTACGTGATCAGTGGGGTGAGTGGGTGGACTGCATGGGACGGCTGCACCACGGGGACTTTGTTGGACTGTGGAGAAAAACACAAGTAGATATGAAAACAATACCAAGGAATGATGAGCTTCAACTGCATTATTCCATGTGGAACACAGCCGTGTTCCCTGCCACATGATGCGTGGACTGATGCAGCACATCCAGTCCGGGTGGTCTGTTCTGCAGCACAGAGGCTACTTATAGAAGTGGGTAAAGTGTAATAACATGGTCAAGAAGTTACTAAAAAGCATTTCTTCAATTTCTTCTTCTTCAGTAGCCTGAGCCCAGTAGCTGAAAACTTTGTTTAGCCTAGGTCAGCAGGACTGAAACCCTCATTCCCTGAAGGAAGGAGAGCAAAACAAGTCAAAGAGGTGCGTGAGCATGTTTGAGACAGAAAAAGAGAGAAAGATGCAAACAGAGGTGAAGCGAATAGGAGTGAGCTAGCGATACAGCAAAGAGAGGGGAGAGAAAAGAGAGACTTGCAGGGTAGAGTTAGAGCAGAGGTCTTAGGCGGGAGATCAAAGGCAGTCATTAGCTGGTGAATAAGGGGAGTTCATTACAGAGCAAGAGCCGGGGGAAGGAGAGATGAGGGATGGAGGAGGAGGAGAAAGGGGGGTTTGACTATGGTGAGAGAGCACGAGTGAGACAGATGTCTGCAGTGGTACTTGGGTACAGGGGTAATCACGTCAACAGTGGCCTGGCCACAGACCCCTCATCCCCGGCTGACTCAGAGAGACCTACCTCCTGACAACTAAAATAGACCAAACCAGGACCGAAGCCCCCCCTGCCCCAACCCCCAGCCAACAGCGCTTACATGCTTCAGCTGCACCGAACACATGGTAATGCTTAGCCATGCTAAATCTACTATTCACAATCTGAGCCCAGAGCTGAGCTCGAGTCAAAATATCACCTCCACAGGATATATGGCTAATCAGAGAGACGTCAGCTCGCTGTCGGGTGAGACACGTCTTGCACCAAACGGCTCCCACGAGCTTCGAATCAAAGAGATTCATGAAATTCTAATCAGATTCTTTTCACGGAAACAGTCACCTGATCGACAATACTGGTGAAGACACTCGTCTAAATTTAGACCGAGAGCGACATTACGAAGAGACGGCACAATAAACGAACTCTTCTTTATCCACTTTGTTGCTGTGCGTATTACCAAGGTGACATTCCTGCGGTGCTAAGTGGTGACTGGTGCCCCTCCTCGCCCACCACACACACACGAGCACACACACAAGCCCTCGGACACAGGGGTGGCTGGAATGTCTGAGTTTCCCCGAACCTCTCGCAGACTGGCACCAGCTTTAACTTAAGACCCCTCCTCACCCACCCTCACCCTGCACTCCCTCTCCCCACCTTCTGGGAACGTCCTAACTGGGAATACAAAGTGCAGCATGTGTGGTGAGTGTGTGTGTGTGTGTGTGTGTGTGTGTGTGTGTGAGAGTGTGAGTGTGTGTGTTTCAACCACATGAGGCATCATTCACATCAGGCTCTTAATCATCAGACTGAGAATCCTATTTCCCAGTTCCAGTTTTGATACACAAACACCATCCAGCACAGGTCAGACCTCCTGATTCAGTAAAGCTGATTTTTTTTAAAAACAACTAACTAAGCCAAGATGCAGAGATTTTTTCCCCCTTAGTCCAGGTGAGTTGGGTTCTTTGACCCAAGTCAACAAAGAGTCAAAGGTGACGAGATAATCTGTGAGCGTGGGAGTGTCCGACCTCATCCCACAGAGGGGAGGGCTTATTAGTGAGGCTGCTAAACCTAAAAGAGAGACTAAACAGGGCTGAAGTGGCTGGGACATGCCTACACCAGGGGCTAAATGACAGCGTTGTCACCCATATTATTTTACGCCTCTCCACTCCCATTTGTTATCCTGTGGGAATGAGATAAGAACCTGGAAGATTATCATTTTAGCTGGAAGTCATCTCCAACTTGTCGCAGAGAGAACAGAAAGAAACGCTTGTGGAAACAAAAGTTGGTCTCTCACACTTGTTCACACACATAAACTCACAACAGTGCAAATGAAGCCACTGAATCCTTCGCACCCGAGAGAGCTTGAGGTTTCTGTCATAGTAAAGAAGCCCTCTTTCATGCTTTTCCCAGTTACAGTTATCAAATCCCATTTTTCTCAACTTCTTAATAAAATGCCTCCATTGTGGGGAAAAATCCACCAAGGCAAAATCTGCAGGCCTGTGTGACCAAAACAGAATTTACAGCTATTTGAGGGCACATTTCCGCAAATTGCACGCCCCTAACTAACCGTGATTCAGTCTCAGAAGAAAGAAAGCGCAATAAATGATCATTTAGGTTTCAGGAACTCGCTAGATTTACATAAAATATGATTGTGAAAACTGTATCAGGGTCAGGCTGTTTCTATTTAAAGTTACGGTGATTGCGAGCTGTCATGGTCCGACCTCACACCAGGTGGAGACTTGTTGGCTCGATGTGTCCACTCTTGGAAAGTTCAAGTAAAAAATTGCAACACTGGATGAAGTAACTGGAGGCATCCAACTGACCACAACCAGGAGGGTCACGCCACGTTGCAGCAATTTGATCGTCTCTCATCTTCATAAACCCCTCAGCAGCAGCAGCAGCAGCACTGTTGCGACGAGGAGTCGCCATATTGGAGGTCCCTTTTATTGTATAGGAGAAATAATAGGCTTAGGATCTTTCTATTCATATTTTTCAGGGAGAGCGAAAGAAGAGAGGCGGCGAGGATTGAAAAGAAAACGTTCCATTTGGAATTTCATATCCAGGCTTGGCCGGCCCTTTTAAAGAACCCCTCAGATGTGGTTTTAAGAGAAATTCATTGTGCGGAACTGGAGCTGGCAGGGAGCCCTCCATGGAGGAGACACTCCAGTGTGCTTCAGCGAGGGGAGCCAGTGACTTGGCACGCCGTCTGAAATTGGGGGTGGGGAAGGGAAATGGGACGCTTCGTTTTTGTTTCTGTTTTTGTTTTGTTTTGTTTTTTTCTGTCTGATTTTTCTGACGACACGCCGGTGCCTGTGAGTTTGTATTCTGTCATATTCCAACAACATCCTGCCATGGTTGCTAAGCATGAATGCGAGTGTTTATATGTGTGTCTATGTGGTATATGGAGTAACTATCCCTGCAATATTGCCTTTTTAGCACCTCTCTCCCTCTCTCCCCTCACAGCAAAGCTTTTGTACTCCACTCAATTATACCACTTCTGCAGAGTGGAGTGGAAAAAAGGGAAAGCAGGAATTTTATAATAATCACTTCCCACTTCTGTAATTTATATGCAATGAGGACTCTTCGCGCCTGCAGCTACAATCAAGTGTGTAGAAACCATGTGAGGTGTTTCACAAACAGCTGGGGAGATGGCAGCTCAAGCGGTGGCTATGGATTCCCATGCAGCTAAAGCTATTCACTAAGAAGCCCTTCTCACCCCCAAAACCCCACCTCACCTACTCACAGGATTTTCTGCATTTCTGGGGGAAAAAGATGCACAAAAAAGTGACGAGGATGTTAACAGAACAAAAAACGAAAAAGGGTAAAAGACAAGGCAGGAAATCGTTCTGTGATTATAAACAATACTGTCGAAATTCTGCTGTAAATTTACAATAAAATCACATGATTCTGGTTTAAAATGACAGTAAATCACTGGCAGAAAGCACACGCCCTTTTTTGATTGTTTAAACACAGTCTTTGGCAACTGTTTCCACTGACAATAGACTCATAGAGGAAGATTACAGAGACAAAACCTCTGTAAATGCCAAAAGTCAGGAGTATGAAGCAAGGGTGTGGCCAGTACTGAAATCCTGCGGAGTCACCCTCAGACCAGGTGTTCTCTCTCAGGTGTGTTTGTGTGCAAGTTGTCCAACCTTTTCCCAACAAAAGTGAGCAAACATATTTCTTGTAGTAGCTTTACAACGCAGGAAAAGAAAAGGCACGGCCCCTCCCTCCTCCCCCTCCCTCTTTACTAAAACCAGTGGAGACCAACCTGAGGAAGCTTAAATAAATAACCAATTACCATTCGCAAAGCAGGTTGAACCCCACCAGCTTCAAGTGGAGCGCTAAAAATGGAATGTTTTATTGGCAGGATGGCCCCCTTGGCCAGGGGGCTTAATGTAACGAAACCCAATTAATGGAGAAGAAAGCCGGGCCGCCAGCAAGCGAAGGAGCGCCACGCGCCCAGGGTAATGAGACGAACAAGCGAAGCCAACCACAGGGACAGCAGCAGCAGAGGAGGCTACGAATAACAGGAAAAGCCTGCCCTGGAGAGAAATATACATCTGTGACGCCCCCCAATCTCTCCCTTCTCTCCCCTTCAATCGAAAATCCCTTCGTGCTGCTAAGAGTCCCATAGTTGAAGGGAAGTGGCGACACTGAAGGCCGCAGTCAGATGGTAAAAATAATAAGGAAAAAAAAAAAAACACAAAAGGTATAAAGGGAAAAAACGTGAGTGTGGTTGTGTGAATTACTCATGTAGCAAAAAATAGGCATGTACTATATATTCAATTTTATGGGTTTAGTGGTTAAGTTGCAGCACAAATTTATCATGCAAGGAACTCGTCACGCTGTCCTCTAAATACCACTGTTGCACAAACACACACACACAAGCCGCGCAACTTCAAATTAACACACATGACTGACACATGCCGATGTATGTAACACACACACACACACACACACACACACACACACAGACACACCAAACATCGAGTGAAAAAGGGCATACATACGCATGTTTTAAAATATGTTCATGGTGCAGGGATCAGAGACTGCAATAAGCACGCATTTAATGAATTTAACACATACATGCTACATATGAACACAAAGGAGCTATTAACAGCCAAGTGTCTTCTTTCCCTCCACCACCAAGCACAAGTGAATAGGACAAGATGGATTACCCATCATCCTTCAGTTGGCATGAAGTTCATGTGCTTCGAGCAAACCAATCATGCTAGCTCTCAGACTGACATTCTGAACGTGCAAAGACGATAATTTGTGTGAAATGTGCCTGCCCCAGATGAAAAGACTTTATCCGCTTTTAAAAGTGTTCAACTCTTAATTTCTATATGTCGCGGTGCTATTAAAAAACTGAGGGAAAAGGAACAGAACATTAGAAATGATCCAGATGCTATTTTTCTTCCACGTTAAGCCACGCGAAGTAAGAAAGTGTAAAGTAATATGACCACAGGGAGTCTGTTTTTAAAGAGCTGAGGCTTTTTTTTTAAAGTGTACGCAAGGGGTTAAGAGGGGTTTGAATTGGAAGCTGTGGTTCAGGGCTGTATAATATGCAATTAAAGTTATTGCCTGTTTAACGAGTTTTATCTGATAAATAACAGTACAAGATAGTTTAATGGTGGAGCTGGTGGTGTTCCATATTTTCAACCAAACCATGAAAATGCGTTCGTCACCTCTTCCTGTCTGTGAGCCTACACCTCAAATCCCTAAAGATCAGCGATACAAATACACATTTTGAAAAAAAATAATAATTTCATATAACTACTGACTTGATTTTTTTTTATGTGACTAATACAAGGGAAAATTGAACATTAGTTGTTGATTGGTAGTAAAAGACAGAATACTCAGCTGGGCCAGCTTAGGTGGAATTGACTCAGAACAAACTACTATACCCATGTGCATAGTAATACAGGTCAGCAGCATGTCAGGTAGTGCAACAGTGTGGTTCACTGCTATGTTTTTTTTTTTAATGTAGCAGGACCAATTCATTGATGATTTTGGATTTTTTATGACATTCATTGATAATAAGAAGAAAATAAACATCACTTGACTTATAATTTAATTATTTTCTACATAATTGTGCATGTTTACCTAATTCTAACAACCACAAGGATCGTATTATTGATCAGGAAACTCTGCCATATGGTATTTACTGTGTATATGAGGGCTGGCTGTTGGGCTTGACATGTTCCTGTCCCAAATCGGGGATTGCCATTGTGTTCACGCTATCTGAGCACTGTGTGGAAGTTGATCAGTTGTGAGTGGAGGTCAGCTCCTCCACTGTTGGGTTTGCAGTGCGTGTCTGTGTGCGTGTGTGTGTGTGTGTGTGTGTGTGTGGTGGAGGTGTGGTGGGGGTTGGGCCTCGGCTCTGGCAGAGCCCCGGGCGAACTGCAGGATGTTCACCTTGCGGCGGGGCACAGGGCTCATTATCACAGCGGGACCTGGTCACATCAAAGGACTAAGGAAAGGGCAAACATTCTGCTGAAGTGCCACTGTCAGCAGGCCTGCGAGCGCACACGCAAACACATACACAAAAGGCGGACCGCACACACACTCGAGCGCCCACTAGGCATCTGTACCCCACAAAGAACATGGCTGCTCTCTGTACCGTCACCGCCTGCTTCGGATCCACGGAGAAATGAAACCTCGAGAATCAGCTCATCAAGTTGTGCCACATATTAATAGCAACACACACAATAGTCCGAGTCTCATTAAAAAGCGACTCCTAAAGGCTTGGGCTGCATCATCGCCTCATTTACCTGATCAGCTGTGTGCTTCAGGGGGAATGTTAATCTTTGGGGCCCTGTGTTTGAACTCAGACTTTAAAGCTGACCACAAGGAGAAAATGTTTGGAGTACACTTTTTTTTTCCCCCCCTTCGTGAATCAATCGGCATCCCTCTCCGGCAACTATTTATAGCAACCCCAGTGCTGCATTAACACACTGCATGATTTATCATTAGAAGCCAGCTCTGGTCTGCTGAGTAGCTACATTCATGCCAAGCAGCGCAGTGGTGCCAACATCCACATTCAACAACAACACCCGAAGGCCCTGAGAGATGTACACAAATAAAATCGCAGCACAAGCTAACTTTGTGCGGCTAGTGCGCTAAAACCTTAGCCTCCGCACAATGCCCACAGACGGAGAGAAAGAGGCAGAGAAAACACAGTGCAGAATGGGAGGAAAAGTGCTGATGAGTTGCCTTATGCAGGAGCTTCATAGATCCGTCGAACAAGAGCGGATTTGCCTGCTACACCTAGATAGTGTTTCCCCCCCTCAGCTTTCGCCCAGGTATTCTGGGCATGAATGGCTGTCAGTTTGGATTTGGGAGCTCAGCGTTGAGGGGGAAAATAGAGTCTGGTGGGGGTCTTTGTGTGTCTCTACTTGTGGAGACGAGCTCTAGAGACAGTGCTCTTCTCACTAAGCCCCGGCTAGCTCCGATGCAAAAAATTTCACATCACATGCACGGGAAGGAAGGGGTAAATATTAGCATTGCGTGCTAGCCAACGAGAGATGGATGAAGGCGGGCAGCAGCCAGCTGTAGAGGCGCTGCTGTGTTTGCGGGGAAGGTTTTCAATGGCACACACCAGGAATATGTGGATGGGGAGGTGATTTGAATGAGAGCTGCTTCTGCCTGAGCTGAAGAGAGTATTGACCTAGTTTTCCTTCTGTATTTCACTCAGACAGATGCACACCCACCCACATAATGTGTAAGAATAGAAAGAATAAAAATATTGATGGGTTAGTGAGACCTTACTATTGATGACTTAATGGAGCGAAAAAATGAATAATAGAAGAAAAAGGGTTTGAATTTTTTGTAGATGGATCCTCGCGATAGGGTTCAGCGAGGTTATGTAATAGTTTAGCAGCAGCAGGCCACAGGTAGCCTTTTGGCCTCAGGTGGCACGACACCTGTGCCGTGGCCTTGATCTGAACTTTTGACCCTGTAGTCACATGGTCATTGGTCTTTTCACCTCAGTGCACCTTTACTCTTGAGGATATACTTGTGTTTTCTTTTAGACAAGGCACCCAGACAAGGCTGTGTTTTTCATTATGTTGCAAATTATAACGGTACGAGGTATAATGAGGCCCGGTTCACGCCACGGTGCTGAGGAGCATTCATGGCTATGGATCGCATTGCAAACCTTTCATCTCATTCACTTTATGGACCATACAACAATACCAGCAGCCCACTGTTTGGGTGTGATTCCACGTTTTAAGGGATTAACTGGTAAAGACTACCAACAACTGCCTTTCAGCGTGGAATTAGTCATTAATCAAACCACACATTTTCGGAGGTTTTTTTCTAGCCAGGCGCACACGCCCCTGCTAAGACCTGAATGGCAAGCACAAAGCTATTCAAATCTGATCCCCTCCGAACAAATGGCTTTTCTCCATCCCCACAGAAGCTGGGAACACTTAAAGAACCTCTCCAAGGATCTGAACGGTCACAAGAAAACTCCGCCCCATCAATTAGCTTTGTGGCAGGGTTTAGTGGGCTTTAATACAAACAAAACAATGACCATGTACAACATGGCAACGGACAACGTCTGCTTATCCCTTGATACGTCTAAAGAAATGGTAATAGGGAATTTCTGGGACACAAAAGGGACTCCTTAGACCCAGGGCATATGGTTACAGCAACATTATAGGGCACACTCATGCACCTGATGCCACAAATCTGAATGATTAGCCATATAATGAAGACAACAAGGTTGTAATTCAGCTTTTAGCTGGATTTATTCATAGTAAACGGCTCACATGTCTAATATAATCTCATTTGTCCATTAAGAACGACATGCAAGATTGAATCAGCTCCAACTCCTTTGAGTTGTAACAATCAAGAGAAAATTAATTAGGAATACTTTATTAATCAATTTTATTTACTTTTTAAGCAAAAATTCTAACCATTGAACAGTTGGGATTTAATGTTTTTGTTTTTTATCATATATTATTTTTATATATTATATTTTGGACTGTTGATTGGATAAAACAAGCAAGGAAATCAATATCGCTATTGTTTTCTGATTTTGAATAACTGAAAAATCAGCAGAATAACTGACAATAAACAAAGCCCTACAATGTACTATTTCCAGACGACTAATACAAATAATATAATCTAGGATGTTTTGTTTTACGTCATGAGGGCTAAAACAAAAGGTTCCAACAGCCTATGTGTGGACAGTTAAATTAAACCGTCTTTCCTCTGCTGTTGGGTTTATTGTTACTTGTGTGCAATCACATCTTTGCAAACACACACAGCAGAATTTATGGTTATGATGGCTTAGAGCATCAATATCTACCCTGTCAGGTAGCTATAGGAAGGTTAGAGTTGCAATCCCAGACCTATAAAAATCTGCTGCCATGGATGCAAGATGGACCCTGAGAGGATCTGTGCACCCGGGTCACCAAACCTCTGTTTAACTTACACAAATAAAAGTCAAACACAACTTTTCCACTGTATTGTTGCTCCATGGTGGAAGCAGCATTGTTGATGGTGGAAGTGGAAATGTAGAACTGATGTGTGGGGGTGTGGTGGGCACTTATCTTTCCGCCATCTTTCATCTCAAAAGATAGGGGTGCAGTGGGGGTGGATTGATTTGATGTTTTGATGCATTGTTTGATGACGGGCAGCTCAAAGTGGAGGATGCCTCTGTGATGTCTCTCCATTGGAGGACATGAAAAGCGTCACCTGGCCCCTGAGCCGAGGGTTATGGCCGATAGTGGATTTAAGGGCTCCTGCAGAGCTGGACGGTGGCTCCATTCATGCCACATAATCCATTCAGCGTGACCTTTATATTTTTAGAGTCAGTTCCACTTCCCTGTCAGCCAGCCTTGTTAAAACTATCACACACATTAAGGTCCTGATCAGCTACATTCTGTAACAGTATATCTCATTTATTTAATGTGTACATCCCATGAGGGGAGTAAGTGCCTTCCATCACCAAGCGAGCTGTCCGATGATCAAAAGAAACACGGAGCACAAGGCGAGCTCGTCAGATGAACAAACACATTCTTGCTAGATATCTTTGTGGGTTTCATCATCCTGCATCAAGTGACTGCTGGGGAAAAAACAAAGCCTTGTTCTCATCCCTGTGACATCAGTGCATACAGACAGAGCGCAGAGGAAGAATCAAAGCACAGGCGATCATATATTTCCAATTAACTGGTCCAAAAATGTGAATCTGCAATTTTCCATCTGCCCTCCACCAATCCTCCAATTAATTGTTTCTAAAATCCCACACAAAAATATATTAGGATTTGAAAAAAGAAAGAAAAAAACACTGGAATAAATAATCTCTTAATGTACGCTAGGCAGTATTAGTCATGAGCTTCAAACTCCTACCACGTTCTAGATTTGCCTAAACTAGGAGCAAACATAATTGGTATAAATCTCCTCAGTAAGCCACATAAAAAAAGCGGAAGGGTGTAAATTGTTACACTGCTGTGTGTTAAGACACTGAAACAGTTGCACAGATCAGACAAACTGCAGCAGCAGGGAAAGAGCAGCATTCAGCTCTGCTGTTTTCCTCTGTGACTTGGGGCCACTGAGTTTTTCTCCAGCCATAGTAAATTGGGCGCCTGGGGCAGGAGCCTTGGCCGAGCTTGCATTTCGGAGCCGACTGTGGAGGGCATGAGGGATAGAGATATGGCACTGGAGGGGGGACAGGGCGTAGATGGTGGGGGAGGACTGGGAGCACAGTGGAGGTGACATTACGCACATGTTATAACACAAAAGGGACCTGGCTCGTTAGCACACTAACTAGCGAGCTCCATGGCAATCAGCGCTCTTCATTCTGTCTCTTCTCTCTATCCACCTCGTCGTAAATATGGCTACATCTGCAAGTGTAATCACTCCATTGTACTCTGATTTTCTGCTCTGCTGGGCAGCAGCATGGCAGCCTGCTTTTCAGCACCTCTCCCTCTCCCCTCAGTCCCCTCCTTTCCCTCAAGTGCCCTCGCCTGTTCCTGGCTACTCCTTTGCCGGTGAGGCCGGTGTGTCTCACAGATTACAGAGCTCTGGTCGCTCAGGTAACAAGAGTCACTAATCTGGCTGGGGTTGAATTACACATAATTGCCTCGGCACCGTGATTGATTTCAGCCCTGGAAAGGAAAAGACGATGCCCCCCCTCCGCCCCACCAACCCCCAACCGAAACACCCCCCACCTCCCTCCCTGCCTCTCTCCAGCGCACACGAGCAGCAGCCAAGACTCTCCATCTAGTAGGAGGCAGGAGGCTTTGAAGAGATCAAAGCCAAGGCCGGGAGCAGTTGCGCGCCCTGGGAATACGGGAGAGAGGCTTTCTGCTCCTCAGCCCTATTTTCTAGCGTCATGTTGGATTGCAGCTGTATTGCATTTCGCCAGTTTTCTTAATGCTCTTGGTTTTGACTTTGACATCAGTGATCCCCCTCGGTTTCTTCAAAAACAAGGGGGGAGGAGAAAAAAAAAAAGAAGAAAAAAAAAAGAGAACGTGAACGAGAAAGAAAGAACGAGGGGGGAAAAGAGAAGAGAGGAAAGGAAAAGAGAGGGGGGTAAAAGAGATCTACAGACTGATTTTTATTTTCACAACTCCATAATTGGCCAGTTCAAAGGAGAGGAGGGGAGAATGTAGCATTTGTTTTCAATTCTGCTGCCGATATGAAAGGAGCAACAAACTTTTATGGGTTTCCCAAAAATTAAAGACAGGCTTTTTTCACAGTCAAAGAACAGGGTGTTTTTTATGGCCAAGACCACACAAAATGAACTGATAGCAAAGCCCTCCTCTTTGTCCTCCCACAGAAAACTCAACAGCGTGGTGAAGCCCTCGTGTGTGTGTGTGTGTGTGTGTGTGTGTACGTGTGCGCCATGCGTCTGACGTCCGTTTAGTGAACATGTTTGAAATTGTTAGACGAAAAGAAAGTGGTTTGATGTTTAGCGCGAAAACACAAAAGGAGGCTATATCCATCTATTCATTTAATAGCTCGGCTAATAAAGCCTGGTGGCGAGAAGGCACCCTTTGTACTGTAACTATGCCGGCCCTATACCAACCTCCTACACTGGGGACCATTAATATTTCAGCGCTGTCAGATACACATTGCATGTGTGAGCCTCTTTAGCACTCGCACCCACAGCAGAAAGAAATAATGAGCTTCTGAAAAATATGAAACAGCAAAAAAAAAAAAAAAAAAAAAAAGGAGGAGGGAGGGCGAGAGCACGCCCGAGACTGACCAACTTCATACAACAGAGCAGCTATTGATCATAGCTCTGTTTCTTAGCTGGACAAAGTGAGGGTTGTTTGAGCTTCTCTGAAGTCTGGACACAGCCGGCAGGATTTGTAGCCATGTTTCACTCCTGTGATCCTATTGTTCCCCTTTGCTGCAGTTTACTAGTTGGAACACTGCTCGCCTCTATATAGACCTACAAGCTGTCAGGATGAAGTCAATAAAGCTATTCATGTTTTTACTCATTTTATGGCCGTATCAGGGAACAGTGAGGTACTCTGATCAGCTTTTAGGGACTACTGTCAAGCTTAAATCATGGTTCAGAGATTAAACTTGTGCTGTAAGGTCATACAAGTGACTTTTTTTTTTAATAACAAACAAGCGCTATAAAACTAAATTAGTAGATTGATTCTGAAATGCATTTAATAAAACGGAGCCCAAAACATATCTTTGCCAAGAGACTGCTCCCACTATTCCTTTTAACTACGCACAACCATAACATCACCATCAGTGGCAACAGTTGCATAAGAAATTGACAAAAACACTCCACGCATGCACACACCGCCCTCTGGTCTGCATTTTCTGATCCACCCTTACAGGAAGTCCACACCCAGGCCGTTCAAACAGAACTGGGCATGAGGGACAACCTTGGCGAGGCCCTGCACTGACCCCTGGAGATCAGCGGCAGACTGCTGGTGAAGAGTGAAGCCCTCGGAGCAGGTGCTGGAGGCCCGAGCAGCGGCAGCAGCAGCCTGTCCATGGTAGTCTGACTGGCTGGCTCCAGGCAGCACCGCTTGATTGGTTAAGCTTCATCCAATTCAGTGGGAGGATTGGGAGCGAAGAAAGTGTCATCATCTATGAGTGCTTCGCTTTGAGCAGCAACGCGTGCCCAAAATAAACATCAACAGGGTGTGTCAGGTGTGTGCCTGCATGAGTTTTAAACACTTAATGATTTGAACAATGTCTTTGGTTGCCTCTAATCCGCATTGCTTGTTTGTTTGTTTTTTCGTTTATTTATGGAAACCAACAAAAGGAAATCAGACTTATAGTTTTCACTGTCTTACAGTATCTGGGAAGATGCTTGTAGGTTTTAATAAAAACATGTTTCAATGAGTGACATTAACATATAACTTAAAGAAAAACCTTTGTCGTTGCTTCTGTAGCAAATGCAAACACAACTATCTTTTAACATTCTGACAAATCAACAAAGCGTGTCCTCACATCACCAAGAAAAATAAATCATCCAGAAACTTCAACCTTGATTGTCTTCTTTTTGGTTCCCATCTTAAACAACAATGCATATCTCTCCGTCCTGGGAGACAATCACTGTGCTCCACTCCATTTAACAAGATGAAAACACCGATAAGGTGATTGCAACCACATGGTATCATTAGCAGCGTGCATATGGAGTAAATGTGTCAACCAGCATCAGCGTACAGTGGAGGACGAGAAGAAACCTTGGCGTTAATGGTGCTGTTTATAAAACACCGCGACCCGGCAGCACTACAAAAAGCTGGGACGCCAAGTGTTTCTTCTGTGTGGGGTCCCTGCTGCAGTCCTTCATGTGTACACACATATTTCAAAGTGTGATGGATCTGCACAGCAGATGACATCCATGTCAGCTTGACTCTAATATGTGTGCTGCTAGACTTAGGAAAAGGACTGATTAGGTATATATGGCATAAAATAGAGCAATTACACTCCTTTTTTTTTGGGCAGGTGCTATATTTACTTGATTTATTTTTAGCCTAAAACATACACATCACCGTGCTAAAGCCTGCTTATAGAAAATGAGATGAGCTAAGAGAGTGAGATAATCAAATGGAGTCCAGCTGCTTAAAGAGAAAATGCTACATTCTGCTGCAGTAAACTTCACACAGCATGTCCAGCCTGTAGTGAGACTTAAAGAAACTACTCAAGGTGCCATAAGCTGCCATCTAGAACATATTGTGCGGACATGGGAGGCTGCTGGTAAATGCAGTGTTCTCTTTAACAGGGATCTTCCACGGTTGTGCTGGGGGCATGAGCTCAGGACACACATGGCACTGAGGGACACCAGAGCGGTCCTACCAAATCCCGTTAGGTAAGCCTGGGTTAGTGATTCCACGCTGCGAGACACTGGCTAGCAGATCCGTCACGTTCCCACTACATCAAAGGAAAGAGCAGTGCTGCACCCCCTCCGCCCCCTCTTTCTCGCCACGAGGATCTGCAATTGAGGGTCCAAAGGGAAAAGGAGTGCACGGCAATGGAGAGGGAGCTCTCTAAACTCCCCCCACCGAGGCAACAAAACTCAGCTTTAAAAAAAAAAAAAAAACATAAATAAATAAAAAATCAGCGATTCTATCCATTTCTCTCTTCAAGCTGTTGCCCAAGACTCACGAGGCTGTTTCTACACAGCTGGAGATCACAAACACATCTTCACAGTCGGGTGGAAAACCTTGTACTGTACCTCTGCACGTACAACATTTCAAAACGAAGAAACATTCTGCGGTGTTTTTATCTTGTCAGCCGAGCTTTTATGAGTTTATCCGAGGGGTATGGCGGGACGTCACAGGCTCAGGGGTTCTATGAGGACGTGTTTAAACCTATAGAGAAGCATGTAAAACAGGAGTTGTGTGATTCTAACTAACAGGGAGGTGTTTATGTGACAACAGCGGCATGCTCCGAGAAAGGATTTTGGGTCATTTAAAAATATGTACTGCCCAACACACGCGTGGTGATCTTTTTTTAGAGGCTGTCATTTCTAAATCCTCGCCTAAGTTTGGGACACTAACAGAACCAGCGATTCAATGACAAAACAAAACCCCTCAAAGCAGTGAACTTACATCAAACATGACTTCCCGATCGCTTAGAAGATCACACTGTGCAAACATTACGGAAGGTAAAATGATCATTCTGACCAAAATTGTAAAAGCGTGTTTCATTTGTTGCCAACAGTCGCAGAGATGCCACGATAATCTTTTGCCAGTTTTACACACCAAAGGTCAAAGTTTATAAAAACAATCGAAAATATCTTAAAATATTCAGGAAGTCTGCCCTAATAAAGATAGCAGCTCGTCTTCAGTAACTCTAACATACTTTAAATAAGCAAAGCAGTTTCTTAAACACTCAAATAAAATGTCTTGATCACATCCACTGCAGCCACAAGTAGGTTTTTAGCTTGTTTTGAACATGTCCACTGTCTTATCTGTGAGCCACAACAGCCAAGCATTTCTCTTTTGGAGTTAGCTGTCCGGTTATAGTTAAAATTAAAAATTATAGTTGACTACAGAAGTCAAAAACTTTGTCATCAGCTCTGACAATTTAAAAAAAAAAAATCACAGATACCAGTTGATTCCTGCTTTAACTTGATTTTTAAAAATGCGTTCATAAATGTCGACCACTCAGTGCATAACACTGGAGCAAGCATGATAATCCCTTTTAACTACATACTGGAAATTAAATTACAATCACGCAACAGATCCAGCATCTTGTACAGTAAACACAATGCCTTTTTTTGCGCTTATAAAAGCCTCAGGGCACATCACATGATGAAGAACTCCCAACGTTGTTCAACTTTTTGCTTTGAATAACTGTAGACTTCACATCTTAAAACAGCTATAGGATTACAAAAACAGTAGAGCATTCATGATTCTTTGAGGTGGTCAACACAGTTTTGAAATCCACATGCAGAGACAACCAGCGTCTTAGGCATCTTTACATCAAAATCTGAGCTCTTGCGGTGGAGTCAGCTTATCAAGCTAGAAGTCCGAAAATCTGCTGACAATCAGCAACTCCCAACAGCTCCATCGTGACTGGACGGCATGTGCAGGAATGTCATGGTCAATGGAAATCAATCTAAACTACTGGGATTGGGGGGCGGTGGTGAGGCTGGGGATGGAAGAGAATGAAAGAGAGAATGTGCCTTTGATCTCGCTGAAAACCGATCCCAGGCCTGCAGATACTGTGGCTGCGGTGGCCAGCAGCAGAGGCAGCAAGCTGACATCAGTGAGAAAGCCAGAGGACTCATGTTCCGTGATCCTTCCACCAAGCCTTGGCTCTTTTTATTGGATAAGTGAGAGAAACGTATATAAAATGACTACCGTTTTATTGAAGACAGGGTGAGGGGGAAAATTGGGGGGGGCAGCCATAGTAAATGAAATGAAAGCGGGGCTTTAGAAGTTTTGGCAGCAAGTACGCCGCCTAACTGCCTGGCCTAATTCATCTGCAGTGAGGGGTAATTTCCTCTCACACAGTCAGCTGGTCTCCATACAGACCTGAGCTTTTCAGTGTGTTGGGATACGATTCGAATAATTGATAAAATTGACCAGAACACAAGCCATAAAAACAGAATTCAGGCACCATCATGCCCCACGTTTCATAAACTATTCTATTTGTAAACCGAACAGGGCAAAGCATGAGGTAATCAGGATCACATTTTCTCCACAATGTCACATACTTTCACCCTCTGCAACTTTGGCAGAGGGAGCAGCAATGCAATTTTAACATCATTCCATGATAGAGTTGCGTGTGAATGAAGATCCTTTACACACAGCATGTGGCATCTGCCCCCGACAATCACATCTGCCTCCAAAAACCGATTCTTACAACAACACAGAACTCACATTTCACAGCGTTGCCCTGATGAAACTAACTCTTATGCACTGCAAAAGCACAACAGCCAAAGGCTTTATGTTCTTCCGCACCATGTGTGAGTGTTTCCTGTATGGAGGCACCAAACCATGCACAGACTGAAGCTGGTTGTCTTCCCAAGTGTGATACAGAGACATGGACAAAACAGGATTAGAGTGGACAGCTGCTGGTGTGCCCTGCATTTTATGTCTGCCTTGAGAGGACAAATTTGCAAACGGGACAGACACAGGAAGCCGCCAGCGAGAGACCTGCAGCTGGCCTGAAATTAATACCGCTACAGGAACGATATCTGCATCACACGCCACCTCTGGACGCTGCTAGAGAGTCTTGTGCAGGGCAGCCTCAGAGACGTGATGCTGCCTCCTCAGTCATGCTGGGCTAATTAGAGGGCTTACTTGGGTCATGTAGACATGCATCACTTAAGGTTTTAACAAGATGAGAAATACTGTATATCTCATGTTAATCTTGTGGAAAGTATGGCAGGCATTCGGTTTCCAGGGGTCATATATAGTTGTCAAGGGAACGGGCGTCAACAGAACTGGTATGTGAGAGTAAATACTGCATAAAGATAGTACACACCAACAACACACAACACTGGAAAAGACACATTTTTTTGGAGGGTTTCGTATTATGATAAGATTTAAGTTTGTGACAAGATGAAAAGTGGGATTTTATCTGAAATTCAATGACCTGATTCTTGAATTATTTCAAATGTACAATTAAGTAACTGGCACATTATATCTGGTGATTAATGATTTTGACGGGAATGGTTTCCTCTCAACTTCCTGTTGCTCTGAAAGTAAAATCAAAGCAGCTGATGAGACAGTTTTGTTAAGTGACTATTTTCTAAAATCTTACTCTACATGCATTTTGACCCAAAAGCTTGGTGAAGGATTTTATAAAATAATAAATTCATCCATGTCTTCTGAGAGAGGCCATGAAAACAGTCCTGTGTTGGCTTTTTATTTTATTTTATTTTAACTTCATACATGGCCGCATTAAGAAATAGCTTTTAATCAATGTGATTACTTTTATGATTGACAAAATCAATTTTTAAACATTACCAATCACAAGGTATCAGTGCCCGAAGAGGTATCTCAGAATTACATTTACACAATCAAAATTACGAAGTATTTGTGATTGGAAATACAGAGAACAAAAAACTCACATCTGACAAGCTCCAAAAAGCAAGCCAGGTATTTTTTACTTCATATGTGTATCAAAAACAGCAACAAAAAAAACATGGAAGTACGTCCTAATTTTACAACCCTTTTATAATACGCTAAACTCTAATTAAATATTGTTATCCTTTTAAAGCAATGTGATTAATCAATTCAATTCCATTTTGTGCTTTCTTTATCAATATCAGTTGTGAAAATCACATGTACCATCAGCAATGTTTAACATCATGAGAAAAACGATTTAAAAATGAGATCGTGTGTCTCATGACAGACCCTACAATAATCTTGTCAAAATCTGTGGTTAAATGAAGCAACAAGTTGCTTTTCTTCTTCCTCCTCAGCCTGCATGCTCTGTGATTTATTACGGAAATATGTGGCATTACTGAGGGAGAATTTACAAACAACTTTACCATCTAAACGCGAATATTAAAAATAGTGACGCAACTTTGATTTAACCACAGAAGGCTTACGATGAAATTACAATCCATGCTGGTCTATGAAAATCATCTTGCATGTTTGTTTTAGCTTTTCATCCCTCAAACTCTTCTTAGTAAACAAATGCTTCAGCATCACTTTACCGCCTTTTATGGCGTAAAAAAAATATATATATATATTTTAAATATGTATATATATATATTTTTTTAGTCTTAACCCAACAAAGAAAATAATAAATTTTATTCCTCAAATATACTGACAAAGTAGCTCTGATTCTGGAGTCATTTTCTCAATTCTAATTAATGTTTTTACAACTGACTGACTTAAATTTTGTGCTCTATGTATATATATATATATATATATTGTTGCCATGGAAAAAATAGGAAATGCTTGACTCCTGAATGGCTTTAGTTGTGTTACTGATTTTTGCTTTGTCTGACTGGCAACTGGAAGGATTTCTATCAGGTTTCAGGCTTGAGTTTGTCGTTATGCCAGCAGCATTTTATGGCACAATATCATTTAAGTCCAGCTGATAGACAGAGTTGTAAAAACAAGAGTTGGTACTGACCGTTCTGGGCATGGGCGGCGAGAGGGAGCCATTGTTCATGTAGGAATCGTTGTTCATGTTGCTCATCATGATGTAACCGGGGTAGCCTGGGTACGGATGGCCTTTACTGTACATGTCTTGATGTTTTCCTGATAAAAAGGTGGAGGAAAAAAAAAATCGATGAGTTTGGTACAGAGAAAACAATAGAGCAGAAAAACAAAAACAAAAAAAAACTGATCAAACTAAATTTAATTCGGGAACATCAAAACTCTCGCTCTGTAACGAAGCTCACAGCAAAAACTTAAAATTAATAATTTTCAAATGTGTTTTTTCACAACCAGACGAGCAACAACAACTAAGCCGTGCACAAAGTTCGCCTGCCTGTTTTGACGCAGTAATGATATCGCTGTCGACTCGGCCCTTTTGTTTGCGCCCTTTCTTCCCATCTCAGAGAGGAGGGTCGTATTATGCAGAGGAACAATGGAGCCCCTCTGTGCCAATTAGCACCAATTAGAAGAACATACAGACTGTGTCAAAACAGGAGACGCCCCAACTGTTCCTCTATGCCTTTGACCTAAGAAGGGCAGCTTTATACAAGAGGCCTCAATGCAGCGCCACTCGCCACTCAGCTGTGCGCTGCGTAATAAGGCCGGAGGAGGAGGAGGAGGAGGAGGAGGAGGGGGGCCTGTTTGGGAGTGTTTCTGGTATACAGCCTGATGGCAACATGGATCTTGTTGTGAAGAAAGCCAGTGTTTGGTTTGAGGGGGATCCTATTCACGAGTGAAAGGGGAACAAAGAGGAGACACACTCCTCTTCAAAGCCCTAATGACGACCTGCAGCAGCGAGGTCACACTACAATAGCCAGAGAGCAATGAGCCTCAAGCGGCAGCAACATGTTGCATGTGACAGTGCAACCGGAGAGCTACGAGGGGGAAAGTTTTTCTTTTGGGGGGGAGGTTAATTGCATCGAAAGAAACAGAGGAGCCACGGAGGAATGTGATTTTTTATTTATCTTCAATTGCAACTTAAAGCATAAGAAACAAATGCATATTTATCCCTTTTTTTAAATTTCTGTATTGGTTGTTTTCTCTTTTTTTTCTGCAGGCACCCTCATCTATGAAGGAGGTAGCTAAGTAGGTAGCTGTGTTTATGAAGGTGAAGCAGGTCCTGACTGGACTTGCATCAGCAGAAAGCAGGGCATCTGATAAGAAAAAGGACCAGCAGTGTGATCACCTGTCTGTGGGGAAAATAATGTGACACTCTCTCACACCGTCCTCCTTCACTTCAACTTCTAAAGCAAAAGCGAATTATGAGAAAAATATGAGGGTTTTATTTGCATCTAAATGACATGCTGACTTTCCTACAAACCGTGGTTCTTTTTTTTTTTTTAACAAGCTCCTGCTCAAGGCTGTGTCACTTACCATCATCCGGATGGTCTCTGTGTTTTTCATGATATGAATCTTGCGGTATTTGGGACTGTCTAGCTGCCTGTAAAAAAAAAAAAGAAAAGAAAAGAAATGACGGTGAATCCATTAGGAAAGCATTCAAACACAGTTACACACAGAGAAATGCTGATACGGTCAGACACCCACAAACACTGCAGGGACAAACGGCATCCCTTTGCTTGTCACTAAAGCAGAACAAGCTTGCACACACACAAACACACACACACACACACCACTATCTATAGAGGAGTGATGGAGCAGCCTGCATCAAAGCTTCAGAAGAACCACTTAATTAAGCTTCATGTCCTTAAGGAGCTTACAAATTAACTTGTTTTCAATACCATAGGTCCACTCTCATTTTCATCTCTCAATTTGTGCCTCCTTCTAAATTCAAATAATAGAGTGCATTTGTGTTATGAATCGCTGCAACGTGAAATAAACTCATCCCACAATAAGAGAAAATGGTGCAGACAGTTTTTGCTTCTTTTTTTTTTTTTTTTTTTAAAGAAAAATCCTCTGCACTTTGCACATCCATTTCCTTTTTCTTCTCCTCTCAGAAATGGGAAGAGGACCTCTTTTTGGGAGTTCACACCCCTCAGGATGGCTTCAAGCTGAGCGAGGGAACTTCACTGGATTCCTAATTAACATTCAGCCTCTGTCTCATGCATCTCCAGGACATTTGGTGGTGGATGTGTACAGTTTCGTTCAGGCTGTGGCCAAGATTTCATTAGCACCGCAGTTAATGACAAAACAGCGAGCTGACGTTATGATGAGGGAAGCTGCAGCCTGAATCCTGAGGTCAGTGCATGGGCAGGTTAGATGCAGAATAAAAATCAAACAAATCTTCATTAATGTAACGCCATCTTACAGGTACAGAACATAAACGTGAAGCAATGATTTTATACAAGTTAAAAATGAATTATTTTTATTTCTTCCATTGAGGCTTTACGTGCATTTACATTTACAGTGAATTCAGCACATTTATACGTTTCAGATTTTCTTCTCATGGACCCATTTTTCCTCTTAATATCCTTTTAATTTGATGAGGCAAAAATAGGCAAAAACATGTTTAATATATTTTTCAATTCATCGACATGAAAACATAATTTATAGCCACCATTATACAATATCTATATGTACATATACTGAGAATAAGAAGGAACATGAAAAGAACACAGCTTGGCAGCAAAAAAAAGGGATTTTGTCCTTTCATTCATGTTGTATTTTATACATTATGACCATTAAAATAAATTAATAATATTGTTTGCCAATAGATTGTAAGCCACGTGTGGTAAATGGATTCATGTGCTGCTGTTTACAGCTGCTGAGGGTATAGTGAACCAGCTATTAGCCTGCCTGTCACAGGCTGCTCACAAGGCCCCAGTTTGCACATCTTAAAATGTCCTTCATACATTTTTTTTTGTTGTATCTTAATTTCACTGAACATGCATAAACTACAGCTGCTGCATAACATTTAGGCCCAAAGTATCACCAATCAGGAGACTACTGGGTGCCTGGATGAGGCATTTGGGGCAGCATCTTTAAAGTTTCCTGAAGGGGGTCTGCAGACTGTCAGTGGTGTCACTGAAGCTGCTTTTTCAATTAAACTAAAATACACACAGGGACACAGAGGTGGCAATGAATGCACCGAGGTTTAGGTAATGCATGATTTATTTTGAGATAAATCTAAAAAATAAATAAATAAATAAAATGGGGGTCCTCAAGGAAACATGATGTGGGTCTAATTTCCTTTTGATGCAGGTCAGGTAATTTAATCAATCATGCAAACCCCCCCAGAAAAATGAAGTGTTATTAAAGTTTGTTTGCAGGCTGCAGGAGGCTGTTCCTCCTCTGTGATGGTGGAGTTGGGAGCTGATACCCAGCTTTCTCTCTCCCTCATCAGTCACCACATCACACACTCGGCTGGTTACTCACGTCGTGGTTGTTGCTGTTGGGGCTGCTCTCCGACTCGTGGACCAGACTCGACTTGATGTCTGCCAGGTCTCCTTCCTCCTCCGAGTGACTCAGCTCGGCGAAGATCTGCTCCTTCTGCGGGTCTCCCTCGTCTTTGAACGGGATCATTTCGTCCGTGGCGCAAAGCTCCGGGTCTCCGCCGCCGCCTGATAACTGAGGCATGTTTTAAATGTTTGTGTTCGTTTGTTTCACCAAAAGAAAGCAAAGAAGAAGAGGTGGTGGGTGGTGGTGGTGGTGGGGTGGGGGGAGAAAAAAACTCCCACTAAAATCCTGCCCACCCCTCCGAAACCAGCTCTCTCACACACCGGAGACCGAGAGTCACTTTGGTGGAGAGGAGAAGAAGAAGAAGCGGCGAGCGAGCGAGCGAGCACGCTGCCGGTGTGTTGAAGCAACAGGAGCTTCTGCGTCCCTGTTTCAAAACCTGAAACTCAGAGCCGAAAAAATGGGCTCAGAATGAGAGTCCGGCCTCAGTGTCATGAGGAAAAAATAAAAAAACAAACAACAACAACAACAGAAACGAACCACGAGTTAAAACCTCATCACTAGTTTTTTCAGTCAACAACCGACGACGTCCTGGAAGGAGAAAAAAAATATTAAAATTTAAAAAAAAAAAAAATTTAAAAAGTGAGAAAATATTTCCTCGGTGGTCCAAAGTGAAGAAACGTCCTTCAGTAAGAAAAAAAGAGGTGAGCTAAGAAAAAACCAAAACACCGTCTGGAGGTGAAAATGTAACTGATGTAAAGTAGGAACAGTTTGGACACTTAAGGAAGCTCACAAATACATCCTCAAAGCTGCTCGGGATGAGGAAGGGATGAAAGCGACAATAAAAAGAAAAAAAAAGTCGTAAAACAATCATACAAAAAAAAAGAAGATAGAGTGGAAAAAAATCGCCGTGGACCGACTTCCCCGCTGCTCCCGCACTGCTTCCACAGTGTAATGTAACCGGAGTGTGTATGTGTGTGTTGGTAATGTAGCCGTGCGCCCTCCTCCTCCTCCTCCTCCTCCACCTCCGTCTCTCTCTTCAGTCACTGGGAGGAAGGAGAGATGAAAGGGAAACCGAGGCTCTGATTGACACCGCACCGATTGACACTCCTCCTGAGAGAGAGATTTATACACGGCTCACAACAAATGGGCAGACAGGAGGGGAAAAGAAGGAGGGAAAAAAAGGAGGTGAGGCTGACACACAACTGTGTACATGTGTGGGAGATGGGTTAAAACAATTAGGATAAATAAAAATGATGGTGGAAATAGAGAGGAAAGAGGAGCTAGATGGGGAGAGGTAAAAAAAAAAAGAATGTGTAAAAATCATGTGTCACTAACCTACACTATATTTACTACTTTTGTAGTTAATTAGCAGCACTTCAGAAAAAATAAGCTACAAAATGTGCAAATATCACAGGAAATGATTTTAAAATAATAAAATGTGAAGAAAGGTTTTTCTTTTTTTTTTTTTTAATTAATGAAAAAAAATCAGGCTCAATGATTTGCCAACGAAAACAGTGTTTTTTTTTTATTATTATTACAAAATACAAGTAAAATATGGAAAATGTTTAAACTAAAACAATAGTGTTTTCAATGATTTTCTTTAACGAGAAATATATAGGAAAAAGAAAAGTTAAAAAAAACAACAACAGCAGAGCAGTGGCAGTGGCGTGCTTTCTGTCTGTCTGAGCTCGGAGAGATTGCGTGAGAATCAAAGTTGGGATGGGGAGGCAGATCTTTATAAAGCGCGGAGGTGGGGTTAGCGGGGCGGAGCCGCGGCTGCCTTTGATCTTGCGGCGGCTGGCTCTTTCATCCCCGACTCCCCCCCTCCTCCCTCCTCCCCCTCCTCCCGGTCTCCCCCCCCCTCTCTTTCTCCTCCCTTCCTCCCCTCTCTCGCTCTCTCTCCCTCGCCTTTGTATGACTAAATTTGGTCCGAGTGTGGAGCCGGGCCAACATTTCCACGTGTGCGTTCATCCCAGCTGAGAGAGAGGGAGAGAGAGAGGGGGGAGGAAAAGAGAGAGAGAGAGACAGAGAGAGAGAGAGAGAGAGAGAAGGGGTTCTCTTCCGGGTAAGGAGACAGCGAGGAAGAGAGAGAAAAAAAGAGAAAAAAGATCAAAGGCTTTTGGGTTTTGGAAGCGGAGTGTGGATTCAAAAGAGACTCTGGCTGCATTCCAGAGTATAGCGGAAAGCGCGCGCTGCTTGCTGCTGCTGCTGCTGCACGCGCCCCCACGCACACACACTCACAAATAACACGCACGCACGAGCTCGATTCAATGCACGCGCAAGCAAAAACACAGCAGCGAGAGAAAAAAAATAAATAAAAAAAAGTGAGAGCTAATTAGAAAGATTTCACACAGGCAGACAAGAAACAACCGAAGCTTTCATTTTAAAAAGAGCCTTTAACATTATATTTCTTGTTTCCAGCCAAAAAAAAAAAAAAAAAAACTGTGATACAAGGTAAGAAAAAGAAGAAAACCTGGCTGTTTTCCTTCCCACCACTCTGAAGAAAGTGTCGGTTCTACTTCATTACAGAACGTATTTAATTTAATTAGCCGGCACTTTTTTTTTTTTTTTTTTAAATCTGGCACGGTCTCAGATGATGCTACCTACATCCACCACCAACACCACCCTAAAACCATGCTAACAGGAGCAACCTCATTTTCTTTATATGTTGTTTTTTTTCCTTTCTTGCATTCACCTTGGATATGGTTCTAAATCATAAAATTGGGAGAAAGAGGGGGGAAATGTGAGGGGGTGTGAGGAGGTAGCTTTAAGGCCTATTAAGATACTAAAAAGAGACAGCAGCTACAGGCCTGCAGGGCCTGAGGTAAGAGGTGAACAGATTCAAACTGTGAAAAATGAAACAGATTATATAAATCGCAGGCCTAAATGATTCATGTATTTTCCTTTGGTTTCTGGTTTATTGGCATTCAAATATATGATAAAATACAACATGTAAGACTTCGTTAGGGAGCAAACTTAATCTTCTGTTCAGGATCACTGAGACCCAGTAGGCCTCAGTCGAGCAGCACAAAACCTTACAGTCGTTCTTTGTGGTGTTTAGTATGTTATTACATTTTTTTGTTATTATAAAAATGATTGTTTAAGATTTAGGAAATTGCACATTATTTCTGTTTGTGATCTCAGAGACCAGCTGTAAGACATGAATGCAACAGATTTTCAGCTCCTCAGTACTTGAGATTAATTATGACCCATCCATATTTAAATTACTGAATTGCTGCATATTTCTCTGTCTGTGAATGAGTTTTGGCTTAAAGGGAATGACTTTTATTCATTTATAGCCCATATAATGCAGAAAGCATTCAATATTTCATCATTATGTGCCATAACAATGCTTTATGATCGTGTATTTTCTAACCTTCAAATGGGTAATCTTGTTTTTTTGACAAAGGTAAGAGTCACTCCAGTAACTCTGACCTTATTAAACTCAATATGCCAATCAACAGTAATAATTAACAATAAATCAAACATTTGAGGGAGACAAAATGTAGATTTTGCAGTTATTTTTTGTGACATTGGCAGCATAGGGTCTATGGAACTGTCATTTGTAAAAATTAAATCTAATGTCAGCAAAACATAAGAGTTAATCAAGATGTAGACGACATTCTGTGTCTGACTACAGAGATATTGACTCTAATAAATTAATGACTGGAAAACTGAATCATTTAAACACATTATGTAGCAAACAAGGCAGAAAGTATTCAAAGCATCACAGAAAAATCAGAAGATAATGAATCACAATAATCATGGTGTGAACATGAAAACAAGATAAGAAATATATATTCTTTATAAGATAGAACCATTGGTGTTGTTTCAAGTGTGTGATAATGCAGCTTTGCAGGCTACATTTTAGCCTCTGAAAGGACAGTTTTAAACAAGACAATTAGGTTCTCAATTTAATTTTGCTTCTTGCATTTAAAACTTCCTAAAATAGCCTCTAACTTTATTGTGATTTAATATTCTAGTCTTGTGAATGAATGTACAGTTTGTCCAAGTCGTGAGTGAGAGATTCATTATTTAATTCACTCTGCTGCATGATGAGAGACCACTGCTGAGACGTCCATCTTCCTGATTAGAAGGCCTGAGAGCTGAGGTCATTTGTTCTGCACGATGCTGCACTGATTTCACTGGCCGATATAGATTTTCTTTTTCATTCATTTAATGATATTGTTTGCAGCCGCAGAATAAGTACATCAGTAATAAGGCAGCATGGATAAAGCCACGGCGTTTGTTTGCTCCGTAATAATTCTAGTTTAGCGACTTGATGACAAGGCAACAAACGACAGCATCTCTAATGAAGCCGCCGTCAGAGCCACCTAACACACTTTCCCCCTGACATCAAACTACATTATATTCTGCAACAAGGCTCCATGCATCACGGCCCTGGTTGTTAAAATAACCAGGAAAGTTGAAGTGGAGAGAAAAGTGAGGGAGAAGGAAGGAGGGGAGGAAAAAAACAGAGCTGCATTAGCATTTCTCTCCTAATGAGTTCATAAGAGTGACCCCTCTGGATCTCACATGAAAAGGAAGATTTCCTGCTGCGCTGTGACCTGAATTCAGTTGTCTCTCACTTTAGATACTCCATTTTGCATGTTATATAAAGGAAGAAATATATCTATACACACAGCATAATTTATCACCAGTGGATTTCAATTCCTTATCTCTCTCCTTTAAGACCGGTAGTCGAACTCAAGGAGGAAATAAATATATTAATGGTCTGCACATTGTGGTGGGATCCAAAGTATGGATGAACATAATAATGCATATTTAGCATATTTTGTTCTATATGATGTTTTTTCCTCCTCTTATAAAGTTGGGAGAGGATATCAGTTTAGCATACAACGTGAATTGTGTCAAACAAAATGCTCTTTGTTGGAACAACATTCAGTCAAGGTCCTCTTTAGATCTATTATTGTCTCATCTTTTATCTGTTCTATTTTCATTGCAATGCATAATACTTCAAACAGAAATTACCCTAATTATCTCCCGTTTGCTCATTGTGCTGTGCATGTGTGTTTCTGTGTCTGCGTGTGGGATATAAATCTATTCAGCGTGATGATTTGTCAATATCAGTTCCTGAAATCACTTGCCAGGTGATTTCAGCGGTGAAATCGTTACGCTGCTGTCTATTCCACCTGCTAGTCATTCATAACAGCTTCCTTGATGTAGAAATTATAGCCCTTGCGCTCGCAGCCATCCTCGAGAAAACGACAGGAAACAAACATTAAATTATGATGAAAAGAGCTTGCAATTAAAGCCGAGAAAAGACACCATTTATCAAACGTGCAAATCAAAACTGGGGGAGGTCCAAAGTGAGTGATTATTGGTGTGCCTCTTTGATTGGAGGAAGATGAGTCACCTTCTTGAAGGGGAGGAAAGTGTCTTGGGGGTAAGGTGAAGGAAGAGCGGGGCAGGCCTGTGATCTGTTGATTTATGGCAATGCTGTCAGGAGGCTGTCTCAGACAAACTGTCATTAAAATGAAATTATCTCCTTGACGGAAAAGGTGGGGAATTTGTCAGGCTATGTGTGTATTTATATCCAAATTGAAAAGTACACAATCTGATGTACAAAAAGAAGGCAATAAATCCAATAATAAAAGGTAATCCAAGCAAACAAACATCATGACTTCTGTGAAAGAAGTTTAGATTATGAAAAAGATTCCATTGCCGTGTGCAATTCAATTCCGTTTTATTTCTGTAGCGCCATTTCACAACATAAGTCCTCTCCAGGCACTTCACAAATCAAGGTGGGGACCCTACAGAACTATATTACAAGAGAGAAACTCGAACAAATCTGAAGATTCCCTTTGAGCAGCTGGTCGGTGAAAGTGGGAGGAAAAAACGTATCTGTAACAGGAAGAAACCTCCGACAGAACCAGGCTCACGAAGGACGGTCATCTGTCTGGACTGGTTGGGAATCAGAAAGGTTGTGTAGAAGACAACAATAAGCCAAGCCATGCTACAGGTTCTATAATGTTGCACAGTCAGGTTCTGAGCTAAATGCTAATGTCAGAGGGCTAATGACAAAGCTAACATGTGGATAAGAAATGAAGATGATGTTAATCAAATTAGTTTAGCATGTCAAC
The DNA here is from genome assembly GCF_000690725.1 of Stegastes partitus. NCBI lineage: Eukaryota > Metazoa > Chordata > Actinopteri > Pomacentridae > Stegastes > Stegastes partitus. The sequence continues at coordinate 1,367,078 of NW_007577742.1, forward strand.
ATGCTCAAACTTGTCACTTAGCATGAAACACAAAGCACAGCCGGCATGTGAAGCATCAAAGAAAGTAAAATTTTGACATGATAATGTGGGTAAATTAAATGTCAGGGGGTCACAAAATCCACTGTGTAACATGGATTTGATGGCAATTGTTCAGACATTTAATTTACATTCATTTTATTTTGACAAACTGTATGTTGTTCTATAATGCAGCACGGTATGAAACATAAACAAAGGTTTATATATAAAAGTGCAAAATGTTAAGTTAAACTGAAAACTTAACATGACAAAGCTAAATGAAACAGGGCTTATTATTTAAGTCAGTAGTGCAGCTGTAAATGAAATCTTAGTTTCTATCAAACACCTTAACAAAGTTTAAAAAAAAAAAAAAAAAAAAAAGCAGTGTATAGATTTTAAAAAAGTGTAACATGGACACAGTGGATAATTTACAGACACAGAGCACCTACAACTACTCCTTGTCTCCTTTTTATGTAGTCGCTCTCATACTTTGGTCTTTGATAGCTTTAAATTCAATGCATGTGCTGCCGAATTCAGTGCACAGAAGTGGTTTTTAACTTCTGTGTACAGTGATGTTGTCAGACTACATCACGGTTATAAAATAAGGACTTCAATGGTGCAGAGCAACGCCCTGGAGGTGGTTAAAATGTAGTCTGAGTGAGCCAGGTTTCTGTCAGTATTTCATATTGGTTGCATTGTCTGACAACAGAAATAGAAAAATATGTAAATGATAACGCTTTATTGGGAATTCATTGTATTAAAATACAGCGTATGTGAGCACAGGGAGCAGGAGAGAAGCAATAGGATGTGAAGTGCCTCTGTGCTGAATAGTTTCAGTTGTTTGTGCATTAGGGTTAGGGTTATCAAACCTTTACATGGTGTAAAAACCACAGTTCTGCTATTATTATGTCATTGTCTAAACTATTGCACCGACTGCAGCTAAAGAGTGGCTGGAGCCAAAGACGACTGCCGTCATGACTGCCTAACAACTACACAGTGATACTGATGGAAAACATTTGTGATAATGAAGTTAAACAAAAAAAAAAAAAGGGTTACTTAAGAACATTTACATAATTTGACAGCACAGTTGTCAGTGTTGTCAATTACGCCGACTTATTTTGGCAGCCCTACTGATGGTGTGACTATCGTAAAGTCAGAACATCACGGAAGTCATTAGGATACAATATCTGAGGAATATCGGTGCACAATTTCTAGTCAAGATACTTAAATCTGGACTGAAGTGGTGCACCGAGCAGCTGGTGTTGCTCTCCATAGTTCCATTCTGTGAGTGCAGCTCACAATTACACAATGCAACATTCCTGCATTTGAAACAATGCACTTGAAAAACAAGTTTACACACAAGCATCCACTCCTCCACGTACTGTGTCGATTACCGAATCCAGTCCTCACACTGCTCTATTGTTTTACAGACAGATGAAGAGTGACTCATGCCGAGTAGCACCTGACTCCACCCTTCTGTCCTCAGCAGTCTGATACTGACAGAAAAGAGAGAAGCACTGAGTTCACTCCTCAGAGAAGGTGAGGGAGAGCTGGAGGATCGCGTTTCTTTCCGAGACTTGGCTCACTCTCACAGGTGAGACAGTATTAACTTACGAGCGCTTCCATCATCATTAGACAGCATCGGACAAACATGCACAGACAAAATCTCTGCTTCTTTCCTCACCGTCTCCCCACACAGCACGTCGCCGTAACGCAATGATACTCAAAGGTGCTGCCTCGCTGCAGCCAAAACAGAAATCCTCTGGGGCATATAATATCATGACAGGCAGTCTGTCTCCTCTCTGTGTGCACATGCAGCCCTGTCCTGCTGTCACTCCTGAAGAGTAATGGGCAGGTTAACACTTGGCTGACCCAAGTGCCTTCAGGGAAACTGTTGGTGAGGGTGTTTACCTACAAACTTCACCCAGCTGGGACAGCCACCTTCTCTCCAGTGCACTGTCAGCTTGCAGGAATTTAAGGAAATCTGCTGAGCTTGCCTGTTGGCATCATGGGTTTCTACTGGTGATGGGGGCAGTCGTTTAACTCTGTGTGTGCTGCAGAAAGGCAATGCAACACCATGGTTACTGATTTTTAAAAAAAAAATGGGGGGAAAAAAATGTTTATTTTTATCCTCCTCTAAGGAAAAGTTTCAAGGTTTTTTCCTTCTGTTACGCAGTGGGAAAGGGCAAGGTCTCAACTGGAGTAACTGATCAGGTTGGAGAGGCATGACAAGGCTTCTTTTTTATTTCACAGGTCCTACATATGTCCAGAGGCTGGCCGAGACTCACCACCAGCTGTCCTCCGCTGTGCACTGCTGTGTTGTGCTACATTCTTCAGGTCCAAAGGGGAAGTGGTCCAGTCCTCTCAGCGCACACAGCTACTCCTTTCATCCCACTGTGTTATTGGAGAAAGCATTGAGCGTTGCGTCAAGGCCCGCTGTGTCGGGGTCAGGGGTCGGAGCTGACCTGCTAAGAGGTCGCGGGGCCCCCATCCAGTCTGTAATCAAGCACACAGCACACCTCGCTGACCCCACTCCTCCGTCTGTGCCCATCGCCCAGCCTCAGCCCGCCTCGGCTGCCTGAGATCAAACAGGTAGCAGCACTACCTCTGGCCCTGTGTTATCAGCCTGGGTGTCTCATCACATCAACACGCAGGGCTAAACAGTAAACACAGCCAGCCTGGTTTGGCTCACTGTGTGTTTGTGTGTGTGTGTAAGCTTGTGTACATATCAGTAAGGAAGCCCTTTGCACGACTGCACGTGAAGGTTAGGTTGGGTAGGGTTGAGATTTTATCACCTTAAATTGTAACCGTATCATTTCTGGCTCTTGTTGAATTTTGGTTAGGATTTTTTTTTTTGGCCGTATCTTATTTGACTGATTTAACAAGCAATATGTATTAAAAGAAAACATTTTCAGCATATGTAAACATGCAACAATGTTTTTTTTTTTGGCCAGTCTGAGCGTTACAAGAAGCTACAAACACTAAAAACAAAGAATTAATTTGCTGAATCATACATCCAGCAGACACAAACAACATTTGCATTTGAAATGATGTCTCAAGCAACCTGACAACTCATAGTCCATTATTTATTCTTCTTGTAGCACTCTTTTTAGCCTCTGCCAGCTCTTGGGTGAAATATCTGGCACTTGAGCTGCAAAACAGTCCTCTGTGTTCTCCAGCTGGTTGCTAACTTTCTGACTGCCCTTTGTTGCTGAGCAGGTGGTGCAGATTGGGTTTTTTAATGCTTTTTTTAGTGCTCCCCGCTGTGGCTGGAAATGGCGCTGACGACCACGATAAGACTGAATCATGACAAAGTTATTGGCCATAAAACCAGAAGAAGCGAGCTCAAAAGAAGTTTAAAAAAGCACTGCTGGGTTAGGTGGTTACTCTCGGGGGTTGAGACTCTGTCGAAATACATTCTGTTTTGTGATTCCGTCAGGTTGAAGGGTAACGCGGGGCAGCATGGTGGTTAGCATCACAGCAAGAATGTTCTCCGTGTTCTCCATGTGTCGGTTTTCCTCTCCTCCCACGGTCCAAAGACGTGCGTAAGTAGGTCAATTGTTGATTCTAAATTGGTAGATGTGAGCGTGCATGTTTGTCTGTCCCTTTGAGGGAGCTCAGCGGTGAACTGGCCACCTGTCCAGGGTTCACTCTCACCCAGTTTCACCTGGTACAGGCTCCAGCCCCCCTGTGACCCTCTACAGGATAAAGTGGTGTGTAGAAACTGAATGGATGGATGGACGCACTCGTATTAGTTACAGTCATCCTCAAATGTACAGCTGTCACTGAAATAAGTTGAAACAGACAAAAGTAATAGTAAGTAAAAATGTAATGGAAAACATGACATTGCTTTTGAATTGTGGTTCAACAGAAATATTTTTAAAAAAAAACAACAACAACAAGCAAAAAAGCATGATGGGACCTGTAAACTAATATTTAGTTGAACAACTCTTTGAGCCAATCACTGCAATCAAGTGTTTTCTGTAACTCTCAATCAGACTTCTGTACCTGTTGACAGGTATTTGATTTTGGCCCACTGCTCATCAGCAAAGTGCTCTAATTTGTCAGGGAGAGTTTTTTTTGTTTTGTTTTGCTTTTCTTTATTTTCTTTTCAACCACAATTCAAATGCAATGTCTTATTTCACTAAATTATAATTTAGCAATGTAGCAAATATGTTCATTTTGTCTTCAGTGTACAATAGACTTAAGGATTTCTTTTTAATAATGTAGCAAATTTTTATTTACTGTAACTTTTTTTTAGTTTCTAGTTGTTTGAATGACTGTTGGGAATTGTGCCTTTTCTTTAACGGTGCTCATTGTCCAGCATGTAAATATTTTAGTATATGAAATGTTGGTTTCCCACATAGCTTTTGGTGAAATTAAAAAGTTTCTTTTTCACACAAACTTGGAACAGATTAAAATTTGAGTTGGATTTTGATGCCCCAAGTGAATGCATTTAGTTTTGTAGCCATGTCACTGTTTGGTTTCGTTATTTATCACATTCACGTCATTATCAATTTGCATGTCTTTGAGCTTAGTTTGGTCATTGCCGTCAGCAGTGTGAGGAAGGTCACACTAAAGAGGGCCTTTGTGAAGAACCAAAGCGAGCAATACTTAACCAGATTGGTAGCTGATTTCCTGTGTGCACCGGCCCACACCATCAGGATATTAACTGTTAAAACCGCTGGAGTGTGATACTTACTCGTGCTGATTGATTTCTGCTAGTCTCACAGAGGAAAAGTCTATAATTCCCAGGAGTTGTTACTAGAGAGGAAAGCATTTCCAGACACAGGCACATGCTGCCAATTTGACAGGTTTAGTTGGGCACCTTGGCTCCGCTCCTTTGTTGTATTTAAGAAGCATTAGATAAGTGGGTTTTTTTTTCTTTTTCTTTTTTTAGTCAGGCTCTGTTTGACTCTTTCAGAGTGGGGAAACAACTCATTTTTTTCCCTTTGTCTAAGGACTTTCCCCCCACGTCTCCGAACATGAAGAAATTGTTGCAAATGAGTCATTTCTTCTTGGCAGGCCTCAGGCAAAGGGAGAAAAAAAAGAATAGCCATAATCTTGAGTAGACAAACGTGATTTACTTAGCCTGTCACTGCTTTTAATTACTTCTGATAAAAGTGGTGATTAGTAAATTTGGAATTTATTCTATTTAAAAAGCACATTATGTGGTAAAAAGATATCTTGTTTCACACACACACACACACACACACACACACATTCAGACATCAATTAAAAAAGTTCTTCCTGGGATTGTGTGTGTGTGTGTGTATGTGTAGAAAAAGATTTGAAAAAATGTGTGTTGAGGTTTATGTTTGTGTGCATGCATGACTTCATGTGTCGGTAAATGAGTGTGTTATTGTTCTTGTCGGTCTGGGAAGGAAGATCAAAGGCAGGCCTCGTCTCTCAGTAACTGGCCTTCATTTCTGGGCTGACTCTAAACTGGAAATGTCATATTTTCCCTCCCAGCTCCTTTGAGCTCCAACATGTGGTTGCAGGTAATATTTCTGAAGCACAATGCGTACAGTACGGGGGGCCTGAGACGATCAGTCTGCTCTAAATCTATAGCTTGTTTTGTCTTGTTGCTAATTTTACTACAGCTGAAGTATGTGGCCAGGGGAGCGTTTGAACTCTTGGCTTCAGTCTCACCCAAGTTGTGGCCCAATTTGAGCCAAATTTGAAACAGTAAAATCCCAGAGGATGTATAGTAAAGTGGCTGTGCCAAAATCCTTCTTGCCCTGCCTTGCCCTGCCATCTGCTTCATAAAGTCTAGTCACGAAAAGGCCTGTGAGAGTAAGATTTAGTGCCGCCACACCTTAAAGACATTTGACAAAGTAAAACCTGACCAAATGTTCTGTAAACAGTCCTACCATGTTTCCAGATTTCCTTGTGCAGAATTAAATTGTATTAAGAACAGTATTTTATTCAGTGGCAACCTACTGCCCCTGCTGATTTTTTCCAGTGTTTGCGCCTTTCCACGGCTGTTAATGTCATTTGCCTTCTTCTGATTTCACTGCTCCACTCGACTCGCCTTTGCTTTGACTTGAAGTGATGCTCGTAAACAAGCCTCCCTTGTGCATTTCTGTTTTCATCTTTATCCAGCACAGCTCCTGCCTAAATGCTTGATATGTCTGACTGATTTACCTCTTTAAGGCATCACAAAATCGGTTGCAAAGACAAAGAGACAGATGGAGGAGAGAGAGAAAGTCCAGATAATGATTTGAGAGAGGCCAGTCCTTACGTTTCTCTAGAAAGAAATTATTCTCACTTTACATAACACGGGAATGTTTCCTCTTTTTGTAGACTGCCACTGGTCCTGGTTCAGACTTAAAAGTCATTCCAAACCTCCTAATGGAGCCCTTGAGCCTCATTTTTATACCGTTCCTTGCTTTAATCCAACACATTCAAGGACTGTTCTCATGTTATGAGAATTCCCCAGGTCAGTGATAACACAATTGCTATGGAAAGGTCCAGTTCCTCAGTGAATCCAAAGGGGAAATGGACTATGCATTTTTAGCAGCTAGCACGAGATGTTTGAATTTGTTATTAAATGTTGTCCAGTAGTTTTATCAACTATAGCAATGGTGCTGCCTTCCATAGTTTATGTGGAAGCAAATGTCTCTACATGGCTTCAGTCACAACTGCTTGAAAATTAAATGGCGTTTATTGTGGTATTTAAAGGAATGCAGCAATTTTTAAACACTTATTTGCTTTCTACTGGAGAGTTAGATGAGAAAATCAATACCACTCTGACGCCTTTCCATCAAATACAAGGCTGCAGCGGGACCTGCTGCAACAGCACGGCACATAAAATTTGAAAATGTGATCCTGACACTTTAAACTCTTGAATTAAATAAAGCAGGTATGGTTAATTGTATGGTATGGTTAATTAATGAGCTTTAAATGAGATGATTGTCATATTTTGCTACCTTTAGACAGAGCCAGCCCAGCTGTTTCCCTCATTTCTAATCTTTCAGGAAATGTAAGATAACCAACTGCTAGCTGCAGCCTTAAATTTACGAGATATGAGAGTGGGATTTATTTTATCTTGTAACTCTCCACCAGAAAGCAAATGCATATATTTTGCAACCCCGAGGACTTGTAGCATTCAGTCGGGGAGGCGTTTTGCCAAGATTTCAAGGCTATCTTGAGATCATTCACATGAGCACCAGTGCTGTTGACCCTTTGATCCTCATCTTAGAGTCTAGATGCAGAGCGTCAGTGGACTAACACGACCAAAGACAGAAAAGGAGAAAAACATTTTCATGTTCCCCTGAAATAAGAAAACTGGCCAAACTTGATGAATGGAGACATTATTAGTTATAGTCTGCAGGCAACGCTACCTAGGACTGTGCTGGACAGTGTTGGTGACCCAGCATGTGATCTGAGCAGTGAATATGTGTTTTAGGCACCCTGAGTGCTGCTTGGCTTCGGTGCATTAGCAGATCCAGCCAGATGCTCAGCGTGATCTGTCATAGGGGATCGGACTGGATCACAGTGGGTGGAAATAAAATTAATCTTGCTCCAACACAACATCACACAACTGTTTCCTCTCAATGATACGAGAAATGATTAAATAAGAAGAACAAACAAAAGGAAACTATGTGCATTGTGGCTGTTTTATGGTGCGCGAGTGATGGGTGGGGAATCCTTTGTTCTTCCAAACTATAATGATTTCTCAGACAAAAAGAAATATATTTTCTGTAGATGCCGTCATCAAGACAAGTAGTGAAATTCTCTGGAAAGTCCAATTAAAACACACCTTTTTGATGTATAATTAAAATGGTTTAATATATAATATAACCTTCCAGTTGAGTATTATCATTTTATAAGGCCTAAGTTTGATCCTCCGACACTCAAAAATCATTTAAGACTTTTTTAAAGGAAAGGAAACGTAGAAATGTAATCATAAAGCTTTTGTATTTCTTAATTTCAGACTTTCATATGATCAGATGTATACAGGTACATCATGCAAAACAGACCTAGAAAGGAGAGACAGCCACTAAAAATAGCAATTATGAGAAGACGTGATAGGAAAACTGTGTGCAGGATGCTCCTCAAAAACAAAGCCCCTCTACCCCTTCCTATTTTAAGCAGATGACACTGCTTTAGCATACATTACACATGCATATTATCTTCACTAATCACGCTATTTGTGGGCCTTATTGCAGTGTGGCTGAAGATGGGGTGAGCAGGGGGCTCCTTTGTGTTGGAGCTAATGATGTCCCTTTGTGATAGGGCTGGGTGTGAGGGTTGAGGACACTGGTATAGACTCCGAAGAGTTGCTGTATGGGTCTTAGTGTGACTGGCAGCTGCAGTAATCCGCCCTTTGTGTCTTCAACAGGGCCCCACTGAGCTCCCCTGACAGGGACCGATGTTCCCAACTCCACCAGACAGCCCAGATGGGCTGAGTGACACCGAGGGAGAGGGAGGGAGGGGTGACGGCAAAGCATCAAGATAGAGAGGGAGCGGGAATGAGAAAGTCAACAAGGAAGGGAAAAAGAGAAATGTGAGTATTGGGGTTAAAGGAGCATCCTGTGAGGAAAATCTAAAGGCAAGAGCATAGAGGAATTGGGGTCTGCTCCTGAAAGACTTGTGACAGCTCTGTTGCTGCTAAGACAGGATAGGCTCCTCGGCTTCAGATCAGGGCTGGTTTGTTTGCCCAGAATTTGTTTTTTGTTCCTTTGCGGTCACCCTGAAGCGTGCCTGAGTAATCCTTCTGATTGGTGGAGGCATTCTCTGCGCAGCACAATTAAAATCCACAGTTGCACATGACTACAGCAACACACACACACACTCCCCCTCTTTCTCTCACACACAAGTGTTTATTTACATTGAGTGGCCTTGTCATGACATCTGACAGGACCAGAAGGGTTTTTTTTGTTGTTGCTGCTTGTGGTTTTTGTTTGTCTCATCTCATTACTCTCAGCAATGTGTTGTGTGGCTTTACTCCGTGACTACATGGCTTTACATGTGTAAGGGAACGCTTGTGTATAAGCTCATGTAACATCTTTCGCAGACGTGGTGGCTGGTAGAACAGGCTGTTCACTAATTGTAAGGTTGGTGGTTTGACCCCAGGACCCTCCCACCAAAACCACCCCCTGCTCCATGGCATCACAAGAAGGCACTGACAGAGTTGTGTGTCTCTTCTGTCACCTAGCAAATCATAGCAGCTCCAGATGTCTGACAAACACATTTAAATCTGTCATATTTTCATGAAAACTAGGGAATAATTTGAAACTTTGTGGATTTAGAAACACATCAAGTATTGGCTTTCAAAATGAAGAGGAAGTATTTGAGATTTTGCACTATTCTTAGATTAGTAATCAATTTTCAACAGATTTGCTGCAATGGCCATGTTAACTCTTTTGAACAAAGTATCCGATTTCCTTGAGTTGTATTCTTCCATTGAAGCACGCCTTCAAGTGGATTTGATTTACTTATCAGAGGCTTGTTCAAGTAAATCAACTTGCAGTCATTGTTCACTTGTTATAAATACGGCTGTGCCTTAGGTTTTGAGCAGAACATTACTTACTACATACCATTGTGGAAGTGAAAAACATGGCATCAGAACTAAGTCCAATTGTTACCCGACACAAAGGACGCTCTCTCAGCGTCATCGTGGCTAGACCAAAGATTTCTAAGGAGGCAGTGCAGGGCACTTTAAAATACTTTGTGCAAAGCACGATCAGCAAGCTTTGTTCACCAAGAAATAAAAAAAAAAATAACTCCATCACAGACACAGCATTTGCTAAATAAAGAACAGAAGACTTCAATAAGCACAATTCCTGTCAAAAGAAGACTGTCTGTAGTGGTCTCAGAGGACCTGCAGCGTCTCTAAGACACTGCTCAGGAGGGGAAACAAGGTATGAGATAAGACATGCCAGCATTTCATAGCGAATGATGAAAAAAAGAAAAAAAAAAGTTCACTGATGAATCCAAGTTAGAGATTTGTGACAGCTACAGAAGAGGGTGTGTAAGAAGACCAACAGGACAGAGACTGACAGAGCAGAACACCCACAGTGAAACATGGTGATGGGAATGTTCAGGTCTGGGGATGTTTGGACACCTGAATAGAATTGACTCCACCCCGACCAAGAAAAAATAGCACCTCAGAAACATGCTGCACCTTCTGGTCTGCATCTTTGTGAAGAAGGATTCATCCTGCAGCTTTGCAAGAACTACTTGACGACCAAAGAAAACCAGAGAGTGCCGACAGCTGTCCATCGCTACCAATGTCAGTTTCCTTCTAATCAGCCCCAGACCTCAACTGATCTGGCCAGATATTGAAACACTGCATTAAAATCAAAGTGCAGATGAAGATAAGTTAAATAATAACCATACCAGAACATAAAGATTTTCATAAAAACACACACATCTAGTGCAAATACACAGCTTTGGGACGGAATATTCAAATGCCATAGATAATCAGATAATATATGGCTGTACATGTTGTCATGAAACTATTCCACTTTATACATACACATGCACTTGCAATACATTCATACTCTCATCTACATTACAAAATATTTCTTAATGAGAAAACACACTACAAGAAATTGGAATCAATTGTAGGTTATGTAATGTGTCTTTAAGGCTTCCTGAGGTGAAAATTAACATGTTCATATAATGTTTGGGTTTTGTCTTTTTTTTGTTTGTTTTTTTTGTTTGTTTTAAAGTACATACCATTAGTAAAAAACGGCAGTCAATAATAATGCAATGTACTAATGACAGTCTGAAAAACACAGATTCAGATTTCTAGGGCTTCAAATGTAACAAAGCTGAGGAACCAGTCGTGTCAACTTACAGACTGGGAATTTCTGTATCATTCTTCATGTATGGCTGAATTACACAAAGTAATTTTACAGTGTGTGAACAGGTGAGCTCAACCTGCAGGTGAGTGGGTGAGTGGAGCATTTGATGCACAGAGATGAGGGTTATCAACAATCGTAGAGAGAGTTCCAATATGACTTTCAAGAAATGTGGTGCAAGACCAATCCGTATGCATCAGTGTACCATCTGTACACTTGCATTAACCACAAGTGTGAGTGATTTCTGGGTATGTTTTGGACTGCTTGACCTGTTCAACAGGGACTTCACTGAACTATTTTAAATTATACTAAATAAGTATCAGAGAGTTCATTAATGATGGGTATGGGAAAGTGCTGTCCCCTGACAGGACAAGGAAGGTGGCTTAAATCAAGGCATTTTATTTAAGGAAGAACCCCTTTAGATAATGATTTAAGCAAGTAAACTCCCACTAGAATGCAGAGGTGGGCATGCTGGGAAAATATTTAAAGAAGTGAGTATTTGGTAAGCCATGGTGTGTGCAAACTAGTGCACTGATTGAAAAGATGCAAAACAAACAAACAAAAGAAAAACAGTAGCAATAAAGATGTATTAAAAGCATTTAAAGCTTTCCTTAAATCAGGAGAGAAATGTTCCATCCTGGAATACGTGTTAAAAGTCCTTGGAACCAGAGTAAACACAAGCTTGTTAATTTTCTTTTACTGTCAGAGTAGCATCAGGTTGTAGAAGACATATTTTTTTCGATTTAGATTTAAAAAATGGTTTAAAGAAACTTAAACTGAGCAGTTTTTATAAATGGATGTTGATCAGTTAATATAGATCAATGGCCTTGTGTATTTTATGAGGGAAAAAAAATCAAAATGTGTCCTTGTGTGTAGTATATAGTTTCAATTTATTGATTTTAACCCTAAAGAATCCATCAGTTATACTGTACATACATACATACATACATACATACATACATACATGCATACATACGAGGACTTGGAGCATCATTTGGTCCAAACTCCCACCAGCATGTTCACTGGTCCCTGATGACAATCAATAAATGGTGTTAATATGCTGGTCAGCAGGCAGCAAGCAACAGAGTCGAAGCCAAGCCCAAATAAACCTCCCCGTGGAAACAACAATTTCCTAAAGGCTTAAAAACTAACCCATACCCAAAGTCCCGCACCATGATATTATCTGCTCTTACTGCAACCAAGACGACAGGTCTTTGATTTTAGTGTGAATGAGCTCTTCACTTGAGACATCAAACAGAACATAAAGCATTGGGGATTTGAGAGTGATAGAAACCCCATTGATCTTCCGCTTTCTTCTTAATTTATATTTAACCATTGGATTGGCACCAAAAAAAGACTGCGTTTATGGCCTTCTAAAATCCATCATTAATTTCTTACTGCTAAACCTCGGCCAAACAATGTCATAAATAATGTTAATCGCAGATGAAACTGCATGATTTCACCATCAACATTCCCTCAAACAGCACTGTATTTACCCCCGCTCCCACAACAAGCTGTTGAGCCTTAAAGTCTTGGTACTACACAGCGAGTAGAAGGAGTAATTGTCTACACTGAATTGCATGAGCTTAAATGGGAACTTGCTCAGATGTGTTTGGAAACTAATTGGGAGACAGAGACAGCAAACAGCTTTGGTGAAGGGAGCCGGGTCAAAGTAAATTCAAACAGCACAAACTCTGTTTAAATAATACGGAAGACAACTATTCAGACAAGATGATGCGTGTGTGTGTGTGTGTGTGTGTGTGTGTGTGTGTGTGTGTGTGTGTGTGTTGTAAGTGAATTGATTAATTAAACAATCTAGTCAAACTGAATTTTTTGCTCAGACAAGATGAAGACTCCTTTAAAGTCACAATTAAAATGCTGAGAGGATCGGGCTCCTTTGATTTCACATATCTTCTGCAAAAACAAAATTCATGGGCAGAACATAATTTGAATATTTCAATTGTGAGATAGTTTTTGATTAAATTTTAAATATATTTTGGTGGAAAAATCAAAGAAATTAAAAGTTGTTTTTTTTCAGTGGCTATAATGAAAATGCTAAATACATTACATGACTACTTTTAAGTGACAGGGTTGTTTGCAGTGACAAACCCTGCTTTCCAAATGTCTGCAGTTGACAAATGACAATTCAACATCTGAACCCACTGCATTCAGGGACTGGTCAGGCGTGTGGAGATGAAGAAGTAAGCAGGGTTTTAACGTCTCTCTGTAGTCCTTTTTTTTTCAATTATTTCTGCCACTTTTCATGGCCTTTTCATCCCATCACTCAGAACAGCTCCAAACACATTTGTCATTAAATGCGGTCGGACGACATGCTAGCTTATTAAGCACGCTGACACCTTGAGACCTTTCATTCTCTTGTATCAATGAATGTGTGTGTGTGTGTGTTCATCCCTCCAAGCCTGTGTGCGATGACAGATGTGTTAAATGAAGGGCAGTGAGTGAGCCAAATCAGATACACCCGGGCTGTAGATTTCCCAGTTTGGGAGCGGATTAGCAACTGGAGAGCTGCACATCCATCCCTCTATCTCTGCCTAATTGGCATGTCATAATTGCAACTCCACAAAACCCAGTGAAGTCTGGATGCTAAATGTCTAAAAGTAGGTGTCTGTGCACCCCACGCTCTCCTGTCTGCAATTTTGGCGAGGAAATGTGGTGTTTGAGGCCTGCAATTTGATAGCTCTGGAAACCAAAAAGCTCAGATCTGGGTTACAATTCAACATAATTAATGCCTATCAGCGTCCAGTAACTCACTTTTCCTTTTCCTTGAACTAGAAATATCATGTACATGCATGAAGATCAGAGGGGGGAAAAGAAACTAACTGCAAGACTACAAACAAGCAGCATTAGTGCATATCCACAGCACCGAAAAGTGGTATAACTGTAGAAGGATGCAACAAAACTTTCCAGGGAGTTTATGCTAGTTTCACATAAGTCATATTTGAGCTTGGTCTCAAGTGCTGCTTCATGAACATGATGAAATGGCCTTTTAAAGTACTCTCAGAGGACCCAACACTTCAAGGGCTTCTTAGAACCCGCACCACTGCCTTGTATCACCCCCGGAGAGGGAGAGAAAAGAGGGCCAAAGAGAAATAGAAAGAGAACGCAAGAGACAGCGAGCAAGAGGGAGAACGCTCTAAAACCAAAATGCAAAAGAGTCATAGGGGCTGAGATGAGCAGAGAAACCCTCACAGAGAAAAAGAAACTCAAAATGAAAGAGCACGGAGCCCAAAAAAAAAAAACTTTTACTCTGAGCTGATCCTCAGATCAGATGAGATAAGAGCACAGTAAGTTCACTCTCTGCTTGCAGCTGAGTTCAGGCATTTCTTTTTCCAACTTACTGAATGTAGGACTAAAAGGAGGACCAGAGGAAGAAGAAGGCAAGAGCAGCATGAGCGTGCCCACTAGCTTTTAGTCAGGAGGCCTAATGAGTTCCTGTGGGATGGAGGCCGACTGTCAATCATCCTCATTCTTCTCCAACACTATGCCGTGTCATTCTGTACATGCAGAACCAAGGGGCATGAAATAATTAGGGATGGCCAAACCAGCCACAGTGTGACTTGGTTGTCTGGCAGAGGAAGGAAGTCACAGTGTGTCTCGGCGGTGTGAGGGGGACATTAGAATTTGTTGGCTTATGGGCTTGGAAGACACCGAAGCCGCCCTGACGACGACGCTAAAATGTGACAATGAGGTAATAGTGTTTCAGCGCATTGCGTAATGTCGCCACGATCCCTCACTTATTGTGAAGATGATGAAAGAAAAAAATGGTGAGCAATGGATTCCGCATATGATGAAAGGGAGTCCCTGCTGATAGGGCAGCTGTGAGCCTGGTTTTAAAGACGGGATGGCTGAGAATGAGAAGAAAAGGAAGAAGGAGAAAATGGATGAGTCGAGTGAAAAATATCACGGCTATTGTTGCAGATTTTATTTTTTTTTCTTTAAATAGAGATAATACTGGATGGGGGGATACTGTGTACCAAGCCTCATGCCTGTAATAAAATATTTATCAGTCATCAGCTGTACAGTGAACCAAAGTGTGCAGGGTTTATTAATATAGACCATGTGGTCAATTAACATTTCTGTAGCATCCACATTTGGACTTAACCTCCTTTTTCTGGCTGTAAACGCAAATAAGGAAGCGCATAAACAGAAGGAGAGGAGCTGTGGGAGTGGGGAGCCAAAACAAAATGAGCCATCCCCAAAACAAAACAAGAAGAGGATTTAGTAGCATCTGCATGTGAATAGATCCTGCCTAACATCGGCAGCGGCAGTGAGGGCTTTATGTAATTGCTGAAGAACAATGTCAGAGAACTGGCAGATTGGGGGAGGGACGGCTTAGACGGTCGTGTGCCGAGAACTATCTTTATATTGGAAGCGGCGTTTGAGCCGTATGACTGTGCAAATCTAAATTTAACTGTAATACCTTCTCAGACAATTCGTGGGCATCCGAGTAAGTGAAGGTAAAAAGGAAACTGGGTCTCTGAAGGGTTGGGGTGTGTTTTTGCACCTAAACATAGTGTAGAAAGGGTTGCAACCAATGATTATTTTCATCATCATTTACATGCATGAGTAGCTAAGAATATGATGGAGTCCCTCAAATGCTTTTTTTTTTGGTCAGTGGCCCTAAGAATATGACATGGAAGCCTTATACAATGTAGATCCAATCTACTGCTGTGACCCTTGTTATACTTTTTACATTCAGCGTCAGCACGGACCTCTCTGTAGCAGCCACTATGCTACAAGATAGTAGCGCATACTGCAAATACGCAGCAGTAGTGTTTGTGCTGGGAAAATGTTTAGATGATGATCCACTGTGCGGGCATGGAAAGTGTCTTCTAAACGGACTCCAAGTGGACTAGAAAGTAGAATAATCACAACAACTCCATGTCTGTCTTGATTATACTCCCTTGCAGAGTATACACCACCACTGAGGCATAGTTTGTTCTGATTACACTACTTTCTAGTCCATTTGGAGTCCGCATGCAGGACTCCATTTCATATAGGCGCAGTAGATTGGCGTCTTTGTATTCCGTGCATGCACAGTTCTGACAAGCATATGCGCTAATGCCCTGGTAGTGTAATGGCCACAGATGGGTCTGCATGCACTCTTGCAAAATTAGCGAAATGACAACATTTACGTTCCTTGGATCCAATTGGACCCTCGTGTGCTGGTCCAGAAATACAATGGAATACAATTCAAGTCCACTTGAAGTGACATATTCATGTATTTAAAGGCTTAGCAGATGCCAAAAAAGTCAGAAATAGTCAGAAACAAGATTTTATAACTCTGAAGAGATGCCACAGAAGCCCTTTGAAGAATGATCTTAGCATAGTTACAGGAATGTAATTTGCTCGTAACACAAAATGAACATAACTGCATATTATTATTATTTTTAAAATAATCAACAGGATAAAATGAAAGACAGACATCAAAACTGTAGCACACCACAGTGGCATGTACACTGCCTTGGGAAAAAAATCATGTTTTTCTTTAATATGGTTCATGGCTAGAGTATGTTTATCATCTCAGGAACAACAAAAAACAAGTAGATGTTTGTGACGTTTTGTTGGGTCATCCATCCACCCCAACCTCCTCTGTCTGTAGACTTTGTAGCTTTGTACAAACATGACAATGATTGCTTTTAAAGAGTTTCTATAACCACCAGAGGGCTTTTCGACAGAAACCAAAGCAAATGTCATTGTGGGGCATTTCCTGAAACAACTGATGCTCTTGTTTTCCTTGTTAGGACAGAACAAAGGTCCAACAGTACAAAATCATCCTGCTGGACAGAATAATGGAGAAAATCTCACAATTTAGAAGCTGGAACTAGGGCATATTTGCTTTTTTTTCCTGCTCAAAAAATAACTTGACTGATTCTATAATTAATCAAAAATACTTATGTGATTAATTTGCATGATTTCTGTAGCTGTAAGTACCAACACACATGACTACAGTGATGCTGTTTGCCGTTTACATCGCTGTGATCCATCCAGAAGCCCAGGCTGAGCGAACAGCCAGTGAGCCACAAAGGTTAATGGATGGCTTTTTCATTAATTTAGCCCCCCTTCATGCACTGCTAACATTCCTGCCTGTTCACTAACCTGCCTTCCATACCTCTCCAGAAGCCTTGACACGGAGTAAAAACACCCACAGCCCAAGGTTAATTGCATGTCCATCTTTTGACAAAAACACTACATTGTATCCTCTTTGGTTTGTGTAAAAAGCTGGCAGGGAAATGCAGCAGTATTTGTGCCAGGGGTGACGGGATGGGCACCGGCTCAGGGGACGGAGTGTGAGGGTGTAGAGAGCAGCCAAGGTTGACCTACGAGGCGGGGCAGGAGAATTGGCCCGGGATCTGAGGCAGTGGTGTTAGGACGCTGGGGAGCCACTCTATCTGTGGGCATCGAGCCAGCTGTGATCTACTGTATTTCCCTGTCAGACGGGGCCAGTAACGCTCTGATGCCAAGAGGAAAGCAGAGAATCTGAAGCTTACAGAAAGAGTGAAGAGGTGATCACTGTTAACATGAAAAAAAAGAGCCTTAGAGGAATTATACAATAAAATGTACAGGACACATTATTAGCCTCTACCTTGCATTTTTGCACTATTTCCATTCACGACCCTCTCAAAGTCTCTCATTTGCTGCAAATCACATTTTCTTCTTCAGAAAATCCAAGAATATTTGAAAAGTAAGATTTACTGTGACTGAATTGTTGCTTGCAAGATTGCTAATGGATACTATATATATGTAGAACTAAGATTCACCAAAAAATATTTAAGAATTTTATCAGAACTTGTGAAAAAAGATTCATCAAACTAATGAGCAGCATCTGTGAGCCGGCAAGAACGTAACTTTTACTCCAGTTTTAACACGAATCAAAGCAATGTCACTAATCTTTTTAATCTTTTTGACTTCACATGGATCAATAATCAACTCCTGGGATGTAAATCATTCACAAAACGCATCATAACCAATAAATAAGAGATCAACTACTCTGTGAACTCTTTACAGCCTCTTCTTCCATCAAGCACAAAGGGACACAACCCAACTTTGATGCTCACATGTTGATTTTATTGCAATCATAAGCAAGTGTCATCATTCATTTTGTGCTTATGAAAGCAGTAGTATTGATACATGTCTGTTGATTGATGTCGGGGACTGATCGGGTAGCCCATTTCTTGTTGTCATACAGTTCAGATAAGATTGTTTGACCATGAGCTGCAGCTCTTGTTAGAAGAGGCTGTTGGCATCAGAACAAACAGATTTGCTCCTAACCTCGTCAAATGTTGTCACTGGACATAGATCTGGCATAAAAGATCAATACCTCTGTGAGTTAGGGTGAAAGTCCCAAAATGAAAGAGCATCTTGGAATCTTGCTCATGAGTAACAAGAAAACGGAGCCTGAGATGGATGGGCGGATTAATGCGGGTGTGGCATTGGCCTGTCGTAGTGAAAAAAAGCTGAGTCAAAAGCTCTTGATTTACCAGTTGGTCTTTGTTCTAAGCCTCACCTGTGATCCTGAGCTCTGGATAGTGACTGTAAGAATGAGATTGTGGATAAAAGTTTCCAGAATGGGTTTCCTCCACAGGGTTCCTGGGCTCAGATATTGAATAAGGACATCCAGAGGCAGCTCAGAAAAGAAAGCTGAGGTGGTTCAGGTATTTGAACACAGTGCTTCCTGGATGCCTCCCTTTAGACGTTTTCCAGGTGTCTTCAACCTGGAAGAGACCCAGAACTTGCTGGAGGGATTTTATATCTCATCTGGCCTTGGAACATCTTAGAAACCCCCAGGAAGAGCTGGAAAATGTTGTTAAGGATGAGAGATGCCTGCTTAGCCTGCTGCCACCATGACCTGACCCCAGATAAGTGGAAGAAAATGGATGGATGAGTAGGTCATTATCAGCTTCACCTCTGTCTGCTCCAGTCCATAGGAAACCTAATACGTATGTCTGTCATCGCAGTGGTTCCTCGTCTATTGATCCTGTTTGTTCTTTTTTTCTTGTTTTGTGTTTTGTTAAGTTCTTCCTTCTCTGTATCAACCAATCACATGAGGATACAGGGTGTCATGTTTTATTCAGTTTGTAAGGAGATACAATCTCAGCATGCATAGTCTCAATAAAATCAGACGACTTTCCTTCACATCTCAACACAGATCACGATGACTTCTTTAGTTTGTTAACTAGTTTTCATAAACAGTCCATTTCTTGTTGTGATATGGCTACTTCTGAGTTCTGCTTGTGTGGTTCTGGTGTATCTTTTCGATAGCATGAGCCCCTGTTGACTTCTGTAGAAATGGAGCCTTTGTCAACAGTAAAAGTCCAAAAGAAGGATGTTTAAATTATGTTGTGTACACACGACAATAACTTTTGTAAGATAGAAATTTGACTGCAAAAGTCATTATTTTAAACAGGTTTTTCATTGTATGGTTCACGCATGGGGAATCCTAATATTGTTAATCATGACTTTGTTGTTGCCAGTCTTGGTATTGTTCACTTCAAAGCTTTTCATTAGACAAAGTGACACTTCCACTTCAAACTTGAGTCTTGATTTCAGTTGGTCATTCTTCAAAACAGAGCAGTGTGATGACTCAACACTACACGTTACGTCCAGGCTCCTTTAAGCTGAGACATAACAGTGTCCTCTACACTTTGTCACCCAAACGAGCACCTCGAACATGCACTACAACTTACAGAGTTCACATTATGTCTTCCCCCTCAACCACTATCTCCCCTTCTATTTTTTTTTGCTTTTCTCCACTTTTCTCTCCCTTTCCAATTTCCCCTCTCGGCTCTTTTTGCCTTCTCTTCTCCCGTCATTTTCCCCCCTTACTCTATTTCTCTCCCCTTTCTCCTCGGCCTCTGCTGTCCCCAGGGGGTATGAGGCAGGCTGGGAGATTCGCTGTATGTGCCGCTGTCATGGCCTGAGCTCCCTAGTTGAGGAGCCTTTGATGGTGTTGGGGATTATTCATCCTGTTCGTTGGGCCGTATTCCACTGTCACACAGCAGCAGCGGCAGCATCACATGCATGTACAGAAATACACATAAAGGCACACTCTGAAAAAAAATAACTGCACTGGTGCTTCCTACTCAGGAATTTTTACTTTTTCCATCACCACACTTTGATGTTGGAACTGCTGTTACTATCAAGATTATTGTAAAGTTGATTCTTATCTTAACAAGATGGTGCAGCCGTCATTTAATTCAAGACCTATATGATGTAAGCAAATGGATTTTTGCTTTCTCCGTAGAGTAAAAAGTTGCATACTTTTAATGGAAGTAATGCCTTTTTCAAATTGAAAAATCTCTAAATTCGATGAAATTAAATATGTCCATTGCAGTGACATACAGTCCTGTTTTGGAAATGTAGTCCTGAACTGTGCCATCTTAGACATATTAATTATTTACAACCCAGCAACTGCTAACCCATGAATGAGAGCCAAACTGACAGTGATGTGAGGTGCAAATCATGTAGCGGTCTGGGTCTAATGAGCTCATTTATGATTGAGAAAAAATTAAAAAAGGTGAAATACTGATGCAATGAGTTTGTAAGGACAAATGCTTTGAGTGTTTCTGCACTGGGTTGGATATTAAGAACCACCTCTGAATAGGAATCAGTTCTAAACGTAAAGGAAGGAGACATTCATTAAGAAACATGCTTACTGATTTCTAAAAACTTTGTCTGGACTTTCATCTATGTTGGTGTCAGCGTACAAGTATATGTTTAAATTACATCTGAAGGGAGCTGGCACGCACATGTGTACTTTGGCTTCATCCAAAAAGTTGTTACAGAGCAAAATGCAAAAAAACTAAATAACGTCATCCAAGGAGTTCTGTTTAATGTGATAAGGCAATTATTTTGATATCAAACTATATAGGAAATAGTCTGTGTATGTGTTCATGCTTCTCAATTAGTGCACTGCAAAGGGACTAAAGGAAGTGCACTGTAGACTATGATGTTGTTTGGATAAGAGGTCCACATATTTTCCCAAAAAGGTCTCCTCTGATATACTTTCATGTTTTCAATGATATCCTCAGCGAGCCTTAACAGTTCACAGTTCTCTCTAACTGAAGACCGGATCCTACAACCAAAACTGAACATCTTCTTTAATAGCTATCAGCTGTCCCATTATGTATTTTATCACTCATACATGTCAACTCCTTTGGGTGGCCACATGTTGCATCCAATGGAAAAATCCATAAAATTCATAGTAAAAAAAAAAAAGGCAAAATGTATATTACGATACTATCTCTTCATTTAAATAAACAAAAACATAATAAAAAAGCGATGTTCAACTGTGCCGTCGTACTGCACGGTGTGTGTGTGACACATGAAGTTGGCAGCGTCCGGTGTGTATGATGCAAACTAACATTTTAAACTGAAACTGCATCAGAGGAACATACGTCAGAGGGAGAATCAGCAACAGATGACGACGTTTGCATGTCCTAAATCTGATCTTCCAACAACTGTGGTAAAGACTGAAGTTACGCTTTACAACATCACACCACAAAATTTCTGGCTTATACCCATATCTGATATTAAGATTTCTGATATCGCCGATAACCGATATTACCGATGTCGATATTCAATTTTTGTTCACACCGAGAAATGAGTATAAATAAGCACTGTGAGAACATGAAAACTATTCAAAAGAAGCCCATACCAAATTAGACTACATAGTCTTCTTTATTACGTAACAAAAGTAAAACATATTTAAACATATTTAAACATATTCAATGTTCAAGTCCAAGACCATTTAAGTAAAATCATCTGTGAAATAGCAGCAATATCAAATGTAGAGACGAAGGCACTAATGCTAGACAATCATCAGCTTTTCACATCAGCTAAATTTGGTCATCGGACCGATGCTGATATATCGGAAAAAACACTAATATCGGCCGATACCGACGTGGTCACAGATATATCATGCATCCCTAGTAAATATCCATATAATTTATGGACATTGTGTATAAGTTGACAATTCTGCTCACTGTGGTAGTTTTGTTAAAGCAACTGACTCTGGCATTGTAACAAACGCTTGACAAAATGCAAACTGTATGCCATCTTATATTCTACTATACCTAAATCATTCCATTTCAAACAGGCACCTTTTGAACGGGTAACTGCCACAGTTTTCACTAAACAGAAAAATGAAGTCACTTCAAATGATCCATTTCCCACTTTGAACTGCTTTTCTTCCTATTACGCGATCGTCAGCAGAATCTCATCTTGTTTTGGATTATTGGATTTACAAATCAGGCAACTTGGAGATGTTGTATTGAAGTCTTTAAAATCGTCATGGGAAAGTATTCTCTGACTGCTTTTGGACTAATAAATTAATCCAGAAGTAATTGTCTGGCCATAATTAAAATAGTTCCAGAATCAGCTAATGTTGTGAACTTGTGCGTTACGGTAGACAATATGAGTGTTTTCCTTTATTTTACTCTTTGAGCAAAAGAGCTACAAAATATGTGTCCCATTATGATAAATTACTTTTTTATGGCTGCTCACATCTGTGGAAAATTAAAGTGGCGCTCAATATATTTTGGTGTCGTACTTTAATAATAGTCCATGAATCTGTAGCTGCTGTTATCCCTTAAAAAATGGAAGAAAAAAAAAGCACAACAACTTGTTTTACATGTATGAGCACCGTCTCACATGAAGTGCAGGTGAGTCTGATTTGCCCAGAGGGAGCGAGCCTGTTACCCGACCACCTCTCTGCTCCTTGTGCTAAATATCTGTGGCGGCGTCTGCACCTTGTTGACCACGACAGCTGCTCGAGTTACTGCTGACTGTTGATCGAAGATGAATCCGCTACGTGTGAATGTGCATTCGCTGAGCTACGGGATGCAGCTGCTGACAACTTTAGCACAGTTCTCACCTCACCCGAACTCCGGTGTGCCAATCCAGAGGGCTGGCTTTTTTTCTTTTTTTTTTTTCTTTTGGGGTCCCTGGAGGAATCCGAGAGCATCTCCTTAATGATGGTGAATGGTGCAGCAGTGGCAGTATGTGGGCTGCTGGTGTGTAGGCGATGTGAGATGGAGCGGCAGAGCTCCACAGCACCTCATTAGGCCCAGGACTCCCGAGCTGGAGCCACATTAAAGAGCAGCCATGCCTTTCAACATGTGCTGGCTGGTCTCCCTTCCGCTTTCCCCGCCGCTGGAGCACCCCATCTTATTTCAGATGCATCCATACATACGCAGAATGTAAGGGGGGGATATAAGTGATACGGACAAGGGAGATGGCACAACATAAAGAGGAGGTAGATTTATTTTGGCTGTTGTGATGTTTGCCTTTTGCACCGGTGGGAGTTATTCAGCACTCTGCATTAAAGATGTAAGCATACCTGTTGCCAGCGATGCTCACTTTTTATTTCAAAATCTACCACCAAAAAAAAAAAAAAAAAAGTGACACCGGGAAAACAATGATGGCAGAGATGGATCCTCCTCAGATCCCGACTTTCATCGCAGACGCTCCCTTGCGTGTGCCAGCCAGGCAGGGATCACAATAATCCAGTAAAGCCCTCCACCTCTTCACACACTTGACAGAAGTGGAGGGAGCTCCTCCTCCCTCTGTGAAGTTTGGCTTTGGAAGGCTTCACAAGGTCAGCCCTGTTGTTACCGTTGTCATATTGATGAAACACTCGGCTCGCAATTGGTTCGCAGCCCGCCCATATTTTCAGTTGACAACCCAGCTCGCGTCTGAGAGGAGAGAGATTAAGTTGCTCCCTCTGTAAGTGCATAGAAAGAGTAAAAAGGGTGTTTGCCGAGGATTGGTATTCAAATTGCTGTGGGAATTTTTTTTTTCGCATGCATATGTTTGCTATCTGTGTTTATGATTTAGACGGCGCTTTGCTGTAAACAAGCAACCATGAGAGAGCTGTTTGGATGATACGATAAAACTGCATGCCTCTTTTAAGTGCCGGGATCAATATCCCATATAATCATAAACATGAGGGCATTAGAGAGTGATGCTCGTCTTCGGTTGTAAGGACATACAGTGTGTCATATTAATGCAGTTTAATTCAATTAGATCTTCGCTGGGCGTGCCATGGAAGCCCAGAGGGATATTTTGTTGATGGTATGCAGCGAGCAAAAAGGGAGCCGAGAGAGGATTGCCAGTTAATATGATGATATGATGAGAACATTTGGTGCCATAACAAGCAACAAACTGAAAAGTTTTAATTAAGGGCAAAAAAAAAAAAAAAAAAAAGCCTGAGATCTTTTGCACACACAAAGTTGGCAACAGTGAGGAGAGAGAAACCCAAAGGTTTCATAAGGGGCTGAAAAATGTTTTTGGATGGAAGTAATAATTGAAATCAGACTCGCAGTCGGTCCGTGTGTTTCTCTGACTGTCTAACAACAAACTAATTTTAAAGTTGAAACTCTGTGCAAGCAAAATAAAAAAATAAAAAATAAAACAACCTATGATTGTCACCGCACCGAACAATGTTATAAAAATAAAACAAGCAAAAAAACACGACACAAAGGAGAGCCCAAAGGTTTTTCCTCTCGAGTGAGCTGCTGTCACGAGTGACACAAGCAGTTATTTTTCTATTTTCACTGTATTTCATTTAAATTTCCATTCTGTGTCTTAGAAATGAATATTTGATCTTTCCCCCCTGAACCTGTCACTGATGGGCCTTTGAAGCTATGAGACACTGCATTGTGTTTGTGACACTGCGGGATATACAGGAGAAAAAGATCAAACTCCTCTGCACAGAGAGAACATGAAAAGGTAAACACTGTGTCCTGGCGGTTTACCTGTTTAGAGGCTCTCTTTGTTTCAAATGTTCTGACCACAAATGTTTGGGGGCAACAGTCTTGTACAATGTTTGCTTTTCTGGAAATGACTGTCTGCTTTAATGTTTTTTTTGTTTTGTTTTGTTTTTTTCTTACTTGGATCGTGTTTGTTCTGTGAATGCTGCAGCAGTCTGCAAAAAAACTTTTTTTCTCTGCAATCCTGACAGTTTTCTTGTATTCTGTTCACTTTCTTGAGGATGTTTTTGTGTTGTTAAGTGCACATGCATGCGTTTTTGTGTGTGTGTGTGTGTGTGTGTGTGTGTGTGTGTGTGTGTGTGTGGTGGCAGTAGCAGCAGCAGCAGCACTGGAGGTCTGTGCAGAAGCAGCCTGTGGAATTCCCCTTACCTGAGATCAAATGGAAAAAAGATATATGGGCGCTCACTGCTTTCCAATTAATACTTAACCTGCGTCTATGCTGAGATGAAAAGTGTCAACAACAGAGAGGGGCCCAGCCAGAGGTTGGAAAGAAAGTGTGAAGCAAAGACGGAATGAGCTTTATAGGTATTTTGGAAATCTTGGATTTGCTCCTCGCGTGTTGATCAGCAACACTCCGACAAAACAAGCGTGGAGGAAATATACTCAAAGGTGTGTAACAAAAATGTTGATTCTATGCTCCTAATTATAGGCCTATGTAAAAATAGAGAAAAACATGATAAGCACGGTCTCATAAAAAAAAGTGGAAATTGAGCACCCTAGTTAGTCATAATTGGCTAATTTTGTTTGTAAGGTCATGATAGCACTTAAAGCCTCTCTGGATCCCTTCCCGCAGAAATGCAACATGCAACACAGGCAGCCCTTTTGTGTGCCAGCGAGCACTGATGTGCTTTCTGTTTCCATGCCAACTCACTTTCATCTTTCATCTTTCTTACCAGCTCATCCTACGCTTCAGATGAATTAGGTTTGTTACAAATTCTTTTGAAGTGCACACACAACCCCCCTATACCACCCCACTTCAGCGAAACAAAACAAAAACACTGAGGAGCTACAAATGTAAGCCAGTAATCTTGCTCGTTTCGGCTCCTTGGCTAACCAATGGCACCACGGACAGGATATTTCCACTTCATTTCAATTTGGAATACGTCCCTTGCTCCTTCTACCTCTTGGCTTCCATTTTCTGCTGTTGTGAGCTGCTCCGCGCCACACAATTCATTTCCATTATGGAGACGCTCGCTGAGAGGGTTGCATTGTGGGTTAGTAATGATCTTCAATTACACTGATGCCAGTACCTAAGGGGTAAAAGGAAGGTGGGGGTCTCTTAAGGATCAAAGGTTTAGACCTGAAGAGGACTTCTGTGTCCTTGCAGATGCATTTTCTCAAAAAGCTCCAGTGAATTCTGCCTCCGGACACAGAGAGCCAATTTCCAGGCCCTGGGCCGTGTGTGTCAGTAATAGAGGCGATGGAAGATCTGGTATCGGCTGGAGCCTTGGCCTTTGAGATACCAACGATAAACTCATCAACTTTCTCTTTTTTTGCCTTTAATTTTCAACCTCAGAGTTGATTGTATCAAAGCTGCTTTAATTGCTGCTACCTTCACAATGACTGCGTGTAAAATGAAAGAAGCCGCGAACCTCCTCTGAGCGTTTTCATGTGTTTCATCTCATTGTTGGGTTTTCGGCTCATGACTGTGGTTTCACAGCTTCCCAGGGTGAGACTACACTTTATAGCTCCTGCATTTTTTTTTCTAATAATATATGGCTCTTATAATTAAAAGGTGTTTAAATGTGAGCTTAAGACGGAACTATGAAAATGTAGAGTAGTTACTGATTTTTTTGTGGAACAGCTGTCATTTTTATTGACTGGAAAAACTGAATAAGCTAGTAAATGTTTTATTGGAAACTTTGTTCTCCATATTTTAAAATTGAATACTTGCTCTGAAATTACAATAGCACAAGAACAGACTGTTTTTTGGAATTTTTTATTTTTTTCTTTGCAAGTTTATCCGACCTTGTGACCGTTTCTAAGGCAACAATTGATTGGAATAGATATTTGAAAGTCTACTAAAATAATACAGTCCTCATTTTCCCATTATTCCCCAAATTACACTATAATTTCCAGGAAACTTCCCAAGCAAAAACTCTTAGTTCCTTTTTTAGAAATTGTTAGTATACATTAGCGCCTACAAAATAAAGTGTAACCCTTTACAATTTGATTAATTCCCACCACTCATAGTTTTTCTGCAGCTGTCAGACAGACGAGAAGGACAAACGGTTAAAACTGTTGATTTTCAATGCATTTGGCAAACGAAGAGCCAGATAGTTCACTCAGGAGACTGTGGAGCTGAAAGTATAGCGCATACTAGACGTCTATCAGGTTTCAAGAAACACCACAAACGTCTGCCAGAACAACTTAATAATGCAATCAATGTCAGTGTTGTGCTTTCAGGTTGCTCCTCTGCCCTCAAGCAGATGAATGAAATCACGCATAAGCACACAAAAATCCCTTTAAAAGCTTTGTCAGAAAAGTGTGTGTTTAATCACTTGAGTCATTTTTATGATTATCTAAGATCTTATTTGGGGTAATTAGAAGACTCCACACTTGTTTGTGTTTATGGATTGTTGTAGATTTCCAGCGCTATAAAACAGCAAATTCATTTGAAGAATTGAAATATGAAACTCCGGGGGTTGCATTTGATCAAAAACTGCATTTGAAGCAGAGAAAAGTCACGGAAAACAATTAGATCAGCAATTAAAAAGCCGCACAGCCAAGAACTGTATTTTATGGCAGTTCAAACAGAAAACCTTGTGCCAGCAACCCAAACAGTCTGCTTTCCCACAGTCATCATTCAGACTCCCGTCTTTACAGCGCGCATCCACGTCGATTTCCGACTGCAGCAGTTGACATGAGAAAATCTTATTCAAAGGTCATTTCAGAGATGCTATAAATTGAATCCAAACTCATTCCGAACACAAAGCTACATGTTTTCTTTTCCCGTGACATGCAGCGTACAGCAAGTCCTCTTCTTCTGTCATCCTCGTATTGAGCTTTTCACCTCGCCTTCTCCAAACTCTACACCGGCCTCAGTTGCAATATTTGTCCCTGGTGACATCAAACGTGCTTCAACACTATCTGGGTGTTCGTTTGAAGTTCTCTCGACTCAAGAAAAAAAGATGGAGAAATAAATAACTCGCTATCAGGAGTTTCAGATCCAGTGTATCTGGATGTAAAGGTTCAGATTTCTTTTTCTCGGAGTGAAACAGAGAAGACGGCAGCTTTGAGCAACTGGAGTTTTTGGAGTGAAGTGTGAAGACTAAAGCAAGTTTTCAGGTTATCACTGAGGTTCATCTCTTTGTGAACAAAAAGTAGGGAAAAAAAAAAAAAAAACACTCGAGGAAAAATCTTGCTGGAAGAAACTTGGAGAAGAAAGGCTTTGTGTTTGTCTGATTCCTACCAAGACTCACGTAGGTCAACAAATATCGCTGCAAAACCATTTTTAGTCCCCCAGCGGGAGAAACTTCAGCGCGTTCGTCAATGTGAAACACTGGCAAAGCAGATCGCATCTTGGTTGCAGTTATTGAACCCGCATGCTTTGCTGTGATTTATTCTTCCCATAACATTCAGTGTTTTAGCCTCTAATTATTTCCCTGACAACATATGGACACGAGGGTGAAGCGTAAACACAAGAAAGCGTGGATTTAAAAAAAAAAAAAGAAAAAGTGAAGCCCCTGCCAGAGTACATCCACACAAAGGAGATGCATGTAAACCAGCAAAAACGCATGTAGACCATGACCAAGATCAGCTCATTTAACGCTCGATTATGCCTGGTAGTTTGTGACGAAAATTAGAGACACTAAAATTCCTTGGTCAGCCTTTCAAAACTGGGATGCTGTGGTAATTTACTTGATTGGAATACAATTTTGAGGTTCAATTAATTCCAAGCTGATTTGGAATACATTTCAGGAAGACTGATTTATTTAGGTTAAGCTTCCATTGGTGCCTTGCGGAAGAGTAAGGAGGCTTTAACAGAATGATATTTCATAGTGCAGAAGTGAAAAATATTCAAGCCCCTTGAAAAGGCGTTAAAGGAGCATGAAAGGAGCCAAGGGTGATACTATACCCCTACAACATTTGGTTAATTGGAGATTGGTCACGGGCTGTAATATTTGACTGTAATCTGAAAGGCCTATGAAAGCAGGAGTGTGCAGTGAGAGAGAGAGAGAGAGATCAGCACAAGCTGTGAGGAGCAGCCAGTGATAAGATTAAACCCATTCACATTCTATAATGAAAAATGAGCAGCCCCAGCTCCCTTTTTTTATCAGCATCATTTCTTACGTCGTTCTCTCCTCTAGGTTGTTTTCATGTAAATAACTAAATGAGCGACTACAACACAAGCGCGACAATGCTTGTCCCCTCGCATAACACGCGGTAACATACATCCAGTGTGGTGTTGAATACCAGGAGGGATCTGAGGTGGAGAAATAACAGCATAAATATCAGCCCTGGCCTTATTTTCGCCCTGTTCCTCTGCGTAACCAAACTGACTCATTATGAACTTCAAAGACACAGATAGGAGTTTTAATTAAGAGAAATGCTGGGGAGCAGTGGAGATAAGTAACATCCCCCCCTCCCCCATTTTCCCCTGCTCTCCCCCACCCCACCTCCTCCCCACCCTTCCCTCCTCCACGCACCCCCACATCCCCACCCCTCGGTGCTCAGACAACATCATTAGGACAGTACAGAGGCTGCCGGTGCGCAGCAGCCAGCCGTCATCCCGCCGCATGAAACCAAAAGCACCGTGTGGCTTCTGCGTGGTAATCCTCACATCACAGGTCCTTTGTGCTGATGTGGAGTGACACTGTGCATGTTTCGGTATACACATGCAAACATAAACACGGGATTATCTGGCACCAGCAGACGCAGCAGCACCACGACTTCCACCGGTGCCACCAGTCAGCTGCGTCGCATGTGGAACAGAACCAAAGAGACTTGGAAGGAAAGAAGAAGAAGATGCTCCACAGCATCTTTTTTTTCCTTTTTTTTCTTATGTAACACTATGAAGTTCAGAGGCAGATGTCTTTGGAGGAGTGATAAGATCAGATCACGTCATCTTCTGCCTTTGAAAAGTTGATCATTCATTTTTTATGAGGTGACCATGTGATTGTCAGTTGGATCACACCACAGAAAACAAGACTAGAATTGAAACAACTGGTCAGTTAATATGTGTGTGTTTAAGCTGAAATGTCTCTGTTTGCACCTTTTCAAATGTTTTTTTCTTAGCGATCTGTGATAACAACTGAATGTCTGATAGTTCAACAAAACAAGTCATTTTAAGACACCCCTTCAGGCGCTGGAAATTTGAGATGGACATTTTTCATTATCTTCAAACATGTATGGACCAAACAAGTAATAAATTAAGAAAATAATTGGCAGATTAATGGATAGAGATAAAGATCATCAGTTCCAGCCAAGCGTATAGTCTGCATTCAGCATATCAATATGTCTTCCAGGAACTAAAGTTCACAGACTTTTACTAAGTGATTGCAAATTTCTGGTTTTGAAGGGATTTAATTTAGAGGCCAGCGATGCTTTTTGGACAAAAACATGTACAACAATATTTGTGTTTTTTAACTTTGTGCATCAAATTCTCATGTTGTCAGAGAGTCAAAACACCATCAATCTCATAAAGGGGCCAATAAAACCCCTTTTAAAACCCATTGGATAATGTCAAAATGCATTGTCATCAAAGTAAAATCTAGGCAGTTAGACTGGGATAAACACCCCCCAAAAAATCACATTTTGAAGTGACAGACTTTGAAACAATGATAATTTTACAAGCAAAACTTTCACTCAAGTAGGTCAGTTAAACTAGTGCTAGTAACAATGACAAACAGCCCTACAAGGAGCGAATCAGTATTGAGGAAAATAAACATGTCACGACATTACTTAAAGTGGCTTATTACACTTAATTAGCAGACGATCAAAACTAATCTTACATCACAGCATCTACGCTGCCAAGCCAGGTGAGTTGTACCGCTGCTCATGTCTCTCCCGGTGTTCAGGTGTCTCCCCTCCTGCCTGAGTCGACTGGGTGAGCTCTCAGACCGCCCACACACCCCCAGGCCCGCTATGTGTTGGAGATCAGTAGCAGCAGAGAGAAATCTGCCCCCCCTGGGGGAAGGCCTGATGTCGGAGAGATTAATTGCAGACTACGGAGCTGCAGCATGCTGGGAGCACACATTGCTTGCAGGCTAAAATATATTCATCTGCGTACACACAAACACACACACACATACACACACACAGAACCCCGGTCTCCCTTCTTCCCCTCGCAGGCAGGATCCATCAGCATGTTGAATCCCAGATGAACATCAATCCCCCCCCCGTCCCCCTCCTCCACCGTTCCTCCCCACCCCCAGAGGTGCTGCTCCTTTGTCTCCAGGTAGCGCTGGCTGGCATTCGGCCCACTGCCTCCCGCTTTCATGTGGCCAAGGGAATTATCCTCCCTTTTGTGTGTGTTGGTGTGTATGGTTTGCACTAGAGTGTGACGCCTTCACAGGTACTAGCTTTCATATCTGTTTTCTGTTCTGGCAGCGGGCCAGCCAGCCACCTGTGAGGTTGTTTTCCCGGAGGCTCCTGAGCAAGGCAGTGCTGTGGCTGAGGCTGCAGACAGCCGACAATTACAAGAAGAGCAGTCAGAGGAGGGACGCAACTCTCAGACTGCTACACTCTAGTTAGTGGTGAAGGGTTAGGAAGTGGTTTGCCATGTGTGTGCACTGTGTGTACGCGAGTGCGAGTACGGTAAATCACTGTGGCTTTTTCATGTACACAGCATGCCCCTGAATCTAAAAGAGTTTCCCTGTGTGCTCATGCATGGCTGTGTGTTTGCGTTTCCCCCCATGTTTAGTTTTATTTGTACAAGAAGAAAAATTGAAGGTACAAACCCACAGTGTGCCGTGCTGCTTATTTTGGGGAAACATAACAACTGGTATTTCCCACTCTTCAAAGACAGCTGTATAATACTTGGTTTTGCCGTCTTCTGACTGCGCTTTGCGGAGATCCCCACCGTGAATCCAGCTTAAATGCTTTTCCATCCTGCAAACTCCTCACTGAGCACAGCGGCTGAATGAACCTTGAAGATGGCTCTAGAGTCTCAGTTAACTTTTCACAACAGAGATCATCGGGAGCTTTGGTAGTGCCATTAGATGTGCGTGCTAATGTTTCCATGTGTGTGTGTGTGTCAATAAAGTCTCGTCATCGGGTGGTTTTAGTCTCGTCCTGGACAAGTCTAGTTCTGTGTGTGGGTGTGTGTGGTGGCGCGAGTAGTCATGCTATCCATCTATCTATCTATCTATGCTAGCTGTATGTGTAAAGGATATAAACTGCTGGGTTGCCAGTTCAGTCTTTCCTGGCAGTGCGCGTGACTCACCACCATAATTGCTCTCACCAAAGTCTTTACTGGAATCCAGCAAAGCTAATCCTTGTTCTGACCAAAGCTATCGGTAAAATCAGCACCTGGAGGTCTTGAGAAGTGGTTCTGTGCTGTGTGTCTATGTGCAGATCAGATTCTCCCTAATGCACCGGTCCCAGAGCAGTGCAGGTATGTTTATGCTGCAGCAGAATGGGCCTGCAGGACACAGAGCAGGTGGCCTCCGTCTCTAGTGACTATACAGCCGAGTCCTGTTTGTTGATAGCGGGATGCTTGAGAAGGAGGAGAGGCCTCCTGTAGTATTTCTCCTCCTGTAATGTGGACCCTCAAACTCCAAATCCTTACACTGAAGGGAAACATTTAGAGAAAGAACCTTTCTGAAGTGTGTGTGTGTGTCAGTGTGTGTGTGTGTGTGTGTGTGTGTCAGTGTGTGTGTGTGTGTGTGTGTGTGTGTGTGTGTTAGTGTGAGTGTAATGTGGATTTAGCACCTTTACGAGACTGGTTTTGCTTTTTTCAAATAAAGACACCTACCCAGAGTATGTAGATTAGTGGTGAAACTATAAGTCAAATATTGTTAGTTGATGGACAAAAGAGAGAAAAAAAAAGAGAACCGATCAATTATTTCATCATGTATATGAACAAAAATGTTAAATATTTGCTGATTTTCATCCTCTTATTTTCCACTTTGACTAAATTCGTAGGAAATATTACGCTTTTGGCTTCACATCTTTATGTTTTTTGAAAGGTATAATTGTGTCATTCCTAATAAACCTTACAAACAAAATCCGATTGAAATCTGATTAAATTGCTCCCAAGTAACGAAAGCGGCCAAAGCTGTTACCATATTAACACAACAGTTTGCCATTTTGGATTCTGAGTATTTTTGCTAATAAGTATTCTTTGCTTTAATATTTTTAAAGGACTTTTGTTTTTCTAAAGTAAAAGATCACGATCTTGTATCTACTGTTAGAATTTAAAGAGTTGCCTCTTTCACAAAACAAGCCATTAATTTCAGATTGTTTTAGTTTCAGATTCTGGATTTCTCAGTTGCACGTCATTTAAAAATCGTCATACTATCCCATAGCATCATCACACATCTTTGGAACACAGTGGAATGTTAGTATGATGACTGAAATGTATGAATTCAACCAGAGCACAAACCTCTGAGAAGACAAAGAGAACCAAATAATGCAAAACTGATCCAATTCACGTTTTGGCAACCAAAAACACTGCACCTACTCCATGATAGTTTATGATAGTTTGATTTAAAGGAGGGAAAAAAAAGTCAATTTTTAAATTCTGTAATATCACATAGGATACGAAAAGCTGGATACTTCATCACTCCAGTGCCTAAAGTCAATATTTCTTCCAAAATAGAAATCCATTCTCCCACCTACCCCTCCACCCCCAGTTCCCTTTGATGTACGGGTGTCTGGGTCTTACATCAGACATCAGGGTCAAAGCCTGAAAAGGCAAGTCAATTTACAGACAGACATCAGAGGGAGAGGCTTCTTCTGCACAGGTAGGGCCAAGAGAGCCAGAGCAGCAGCTCCGCAACCTCCTCATCTGTCAGATTTGAATGGAACAGACAGCTCGGACAGCTCGGCTAAAACAGGTTCATTGTGGGGTTCGTTACACACATCGATTTATGAGCCGGAGTGCAAACAGTTCAGCGCAGAGTCCCGAAGCGCAGGTTGACTAAGGCGGTGTGTCCTCCAACAGCCGCAAAGGTTTGTATGTCGGTACATCAAAGCCCCCGGAGAGCATGGTCCAACAGCCAGTAAACTGCTTCATGGTATTAGCAATTTGCCCATGTGCCTTTATCTTCATGGCTCTTAAATATCACTGAGCTCATTCAGAGAGACATGAGAGGGATGACAGGAGGTGCTGCTGTGAGAGGGGCTGATTTCTAACTTGATGTAGCACAAGGTACATTACACAAATAAAGCAAATCTTGTTTACACGCCTGCGGGTGGATTGAAATTTGAGTTTGACCAAAGTTAAGATTTAACTTTTCTGTTTTGATCTGCATGAGGAGTATTCAAACCACTGTTAGCAGAAAAGAAAAAAAAAAAACATGTTTTACTTTGAACTGCATTGAAGTCAAATGTAATATGTGTCTTTGTATGAGGAGTTGTCAGACATCAAATAAATGCAGGAGCTGGTAATAATACTTTTTTTTTTTTTCAAATCAGCTTCAGTAGGATGTTTTAATCTGAACCCCACAGGAACGGAGGCTGCTTCAGAGAATTAATTGCTTTGACTGTTAAAGAATATTTAATTTCTTGACCAAAGCTTGTTCAAAATATGAAATGTGCATGCACAGAAATCTCTGAAATGTTTGGCAAGATCTAATTTCGGCGCACAAGTAAAGTCAATTACACAGCAGCATATCATATTTCTTCTTCCTGCATTCATTCATGTTTTTGATTTGTTGCTACACACAAAATGAGACTGCACCAACACTTCAGAGAAACGTGTCTCTTATTTAGAGCGAGCTCTGTTGTGGAATCGTAATGAGTAATTTTTTCCACACAGATACATTCTTTGAGGGGGGGGTGGGGGTCCACAAAGTTCTTTTGTAGCTGATATAAAACAAATATGCATTATTACTGGCCCACAGCCTCACATAAGTCTATTGATTACAGCTAACTACAACTTGCTTCAAATCTTTTTTCTTGTTGAGTGCCTGTTTCATTTCAAATTCTGACCTGTGTGTGATGTAGATTTCTACATATGAGGAAAGAGAGCAACACATCCACTTCCAAAAGGCAGGACCTCAAAGCCATAAACAACTCTCCCTGCAATATAATGATCTGGCAGACTCACATCAAATACAAACATGGATGAAAGACAGAAGCAAAGCACCTCCAACACAGCTCCTGTATGTGCCATTACATGCAGCAGAGTTCATTAAGCTGAGTATGTGAGGAGAGATAAAGGCCCCAGTATTGGGGGATTTCCCCCTGCTAGCATACTGTCTGAACATGACTGCCAGTGTCTTTGAATGCTGTACAAATGCATGGCTGAGGGCGTATTCTCATCAGTCAGATCCCAGATCCTGTCGTCTTTCCACACACAGATGGAAGTTCCTTCACTTTTCTGTCTCTCTCTCTCTCTCTCTTTTTTATTTTACTAGCATGCTAGTTAAACGCTACATACAGCGATTGAAATATGCCTTTGATAGGGATGAAAAATTGATTTATGACCGTACTTTTATCATCGCTCACTCATAGCCCACTGCCCCAAGCACTTTATCCTGTGGAGAGGTTTTTTGGGGAGGAAACCACCTGCTTTGATTTATAACCCCCATGGATTGAAAGTTGTAGTCTGAAGTGTATGAAATCCCTGACATCTCTTCTAGGTTCAGTCACACTGCTGGTCTCTGGGTAGTCCAGACCTGATGGTCTAAATTATAAGTTAGGCTTGAATGAGGACTTATGAAAAAATAATCTACAACAGAGACAAGTGGTAAGAATTAAAGGCAGTGTGCGTATTCCATAGTAGGTGGCAAATGTTACAAGTGGGTGAACATTAGGATCGATTAAAAACACACACCTACATTACACAACCTGTTTACGAGAAGAGAAAAAAGTGTGCCACCAAATTATTACGATCACTGATACAGTATAACTATTTTGTGTACACCCTATTAATGAGAAAGGTTACATTCTTATCGTTCATGTTTTCCCACCATTTATTACTAAAATAATCCTCAAATAACTTGCATAATGTAAATAAAAAGGATTAATGCTTTGCTTTGTCTTTGTTAAGTCAACAGTTTGCAACACCGAGCTACAGATGGGACTTCCTCCAGTGAAGCACACTGGCAATAACCCGACTGGGGCTTCCGATACTCTGGGATCTGCATTGGAAATGCAGTTCGTCTCCTAGGGCTACAGGCCCTCCTCCATTGTTTCACGGCTATCTTGACACCCACTCACCAGAATGGAGGCATGCCGCAATGAACCCTGGGATCTGTGATCCTGCCACCGATAGGCACAGCAGTGCCACAGATTCCATTAAGCTCCAAATTAAAGCAGGCACATCAAAGGGCCTGTGAGGAGGCAGCATGGAGATGTGACAGGGAGAGGGGGAACGAAAATGAGTGAGGGGAGAAAGAAGAAAAAAAAAGAAGCCTCATTTACGCAATCCCCGAACGTGACAGAGCCTAATCCAAATCAATATCTGTGAGTGGTGGAGTGTTGTTACAATGCTAGTGTGGAACATATTAGCGGAAGATGAAAGCATCGAAGTGGTTAGCTAGATGAAATTATGTCTTTTATATCATGAGAAATAATTGGAAAAATCTGGGAGAGCTGGCATACGCTTTTGCTAACATGCAAATGTTCTTATATGGGAACTGGAAGCAGAAGCTTTTTTTGGCCCAAGGGACATTTTACACTCCAGTACGTGACTGACAGCCATATGAAGACTTTTCCCACTGTATCCGTCAAAATACACAAACACTATGTGCAGTAACATCAATGAAATCACACACCCACACAGTTGTTGACAGCTTGCGGAAACATTTATGCAATGTTAGTAGCATTGTCTAGGACCTATAATGTACATCCATTAGCATTTATTGTACATGTTTCACTTCTCAGAAGCATTTGTTTTTTTCAGTCCATATTTTGAGAAGCTTTATCTGTGTCCTCGATGCAGAGGGCAGCATAGAGGGGGCCCATTGGGATCATATTGTCTCAATAGATAATCTCTATTTATTTTTCTGTCCAGGGTGGAAAATTTGCAACAAATCCCTCGGGTTTCCGCAAGTGTTTTATCACCAAAAGATTCTCCACGAGATGTTACTTGTGACTGTGGAATGGGAAGGAATCTACGTGATACCGTCCGCATAATTCCCAAGCCCTGTTCAAGAGGATGCGCTGCTCAAACAACACCCAGGGAGCCTCGCAGTTCACCCGGAGCATCCCTCTGTATGGTTTCGAGAAGCAGAAGAAAGGTAAGGAGGGGTACTGGACAGCAGCGGTGGGGGTGGTGTTTGTGGCCCTACAGCAGTCTGCCTGATTACATCGCCACACAAGCGTGCCTTCAAAGCCTTCCCCTCCCCACCGCCCAGTTTGACCAGATAAGGGCCCCCTCACGCTGTGGTTCAGCTAGGGGACAGGAAGACACACGAAGGGGTCAATGGTAGTGCCATCTGGTCCTCATGTACAACAAATACTACACATAACATCAACAAACTGCCTTACTGTCCCAAACACGTCCCCTGCCCTGCATATGGATGGGCTCCTCAAACTGTAGCTTTGATTGCTCAGTAGGCTTTATATCATGGCCTATATTGTGTAATGCATCCAGGATGTTTACTTGACTGCTCACAGAAGTTTTATAAGGACACTGTTGATTGAGTCAGTACGTTTTTTCCTGTATTTTGTACTTCAGACTAGTAATGGAGGACGGCTCTTGTGCAGCAGCGTGGCATATACGTTGTTAACTAGCTGCATTAAGGGCAGGCTGATATGGGTCAGCTCTCCATGACATCACATTCCATTGCGGCGACTGCCGCGACAGTGACTGACAGCGGGCACAACACACAAGACGCCTCATTCTCGGCGCGAAGGACACACTGGAATGCAACTTAATCTGCAAGTAACAATTCTAAAAATGGAGGATGGTATATCATTTGCCTCGTGGCATTTTTGGATAAGCATGCCAACCGCGACCCCACACCGCCACAACACAGACACACACAGCTATCCTCGCTGACTGGTTTCACAACCTTTGAGTTGAGACATCAAGCAGTATCATCAGCTGTCACAGAGGCCATATCGTGTTGCACACAAGCAGTCGGGCCAGTGCCTCTAGGTTTATTGCTCACTGAGGTGGCTTTTACAACAGCTTTTCATCTTTTTTCCTTTCTTTAATACCTCCTTGATATGTCTGTCTATCTGCCTTTTCTTTCTAGTCTCCCATGCATTCCTTGTGTCATGAACAGGACGCTCGCTCCCGGTGCTAACACATTATCAAGCCAATCGGGAGATAATGACTATCATCTGGATCTATGTTTAATTAAGTAGTTTCCAGTACGTTCTAACAACACCCTTCCATTTCCCCTATCCTCAGTATGCCACCGCAAAACTATTCTCTCATGACTTCACCTGAAAAGGTGTTTTCCACTGTTTGGTAGGTAAGACCTGAGGGAGTCTGCCTCTCAACAGCCAGGGCCCCCCACAATCAGAGATCGTTCTAAAAACTTCAATTACATCTGTGGTTCCAGCCATTTGATGAATGAATGGTTTACTTGCCAAGACAACAAAGGAGGTAGCTGGATACAGTCACCACGCTAGGTAATAAAACCGTGGAATATCAAAGTGTTTAGTCAGTTTAGAGATAAGCATGAACTCTAGCGTATAGTATGAGCTGTTCCCTAAGCATGAATCTCTGCAGTGACTGAATATGCCATGTGGGGACTTGAAACGGAGCCAATAAAAACAGACTCAGCTTTGCATAAAGGAGAAAAGTTACACAATAGAGCCTGTAATACCTGGTCAAACAAACCTGTGACTGATGCTTTTCAGACAATGGAATAGTTCAAGAGCGAATGGGATCATGGGACTGTGACTACAGTCATTTTTCTGGGAGAGGCCTAGATGCAGTGAGTGCTTCACCCAGTGGTAATTATGTTTTGTTTGGAAAACCCTGATTTATATTACAACTAATGGGAAACAAATTGCCTGAGCATGTATTCCCCTCAAACTCAGGGATTCCCTAATCCAAATCCACAACCAACAAAAAGAGACAGACAGCTTTAGACCTCATAACTTCTTGTGTTTGGTTTGGCAGGGAGGGATAATGACAAGGAAGATACTGGGCCCGTCTCCTGGCAAGGGCATGGGAACCCCCAAAAATGAATAAGACACATAATAATCCATGACACCACAAGGAGATGAGATGAAGAAACACTACACAAGGCCAAGCATATGGCTGCAAGGAAGACCGAGAGAACTAGCGGAAGAAAATTTTTGAGAAAAGACCGAGAGACCACATACAGACAAAGTAGAACAATGAGGTTCTTTCATTTGGACTCGATGATGAAGGGAAGATGAGAGGGAAGAAGATAGATGAGGGTGAAGTGTCAGCGCAGCTTCCACAGACGATACGAATGAGATTGAGGACGCGGAGAGACGACTGAATCAAAGTCAGGCATGAATTTTTACAGGCTATGTTTCTACAATCTTGCAAATCTTTGGAAGTGGTGAACATATGGCAGATGTAAAGTACAATGTGGGATTGATGACGAAATTACAACTCTGTGTGTGTGGCTATGTATAAACGCACACATGCACGATTGTGTGCGCCTGAGAGCGAGTGCATGTGTTCGTGCGTATGGCGAAAGGGTGGGGCATTGAACAGAGGCCCCTCTAGCCCAGACTTGAAAAGGCATTCTTTCATCATTGCTAATCTCCCAAACATAAACATGAGAGCATCCACACAGTCTCTCTCTCAGGGCCAAAGGGGTGACCCTCCCATGACTGGAGATGAGGGACTGCACGAGCGCAGGACTGTGCGTGCTTCTGGCCATCGGCCTGTTTGGCAGAACTGCACCGGCTATATCAATGAGCATATCGGTTTTATAGCTTGTGAACAGATTTTGAGAGCATTTGAGGGCAGTGTGAGGGAAAGTGTGATCACGAGGCGCGTGTGTGTTCTTGTGCTGCCGGGTAGATCAGACTCCACACCAGGGCGCGACTTGGCATGTGAGACAGTTTCAATTAGCTGTTTTTTTTCCACAACAACCCCGTGAAGCACAATTGCGTGTGATTTCAACATGAAAAATGATGTCAAAAGCATGTAATTCTCAGATATGCGGACAAAGAGAGATCTGGTATCTGTGTCTGGCAATCGAGAAACTGTATTCCGAGAAACAAATCGGTTGCTGAGCCCAACAGAGAATCGTCTGGGAATGGCTGTTGGGCTTCTGGTGAACTGGGAAGGTTGGGATGTGAACTAGCACAAGGTGGTACAGGGTTTGCTGCTCTCTGTAATAGGGACACTTATTTCTCAGGCCTGTATGGCGGGCATGAAATAAGCTCAGCTCACATGACTCACGCCTGTGCACACATACACACACACACACACACACACATACATCCGAGCTTGTGTGCCGCACCATTCCCTGTGTACATGCCAAAGCTGTTTTTGCAGAGCATTTAAGAGATAAGGCCAGTGAGTTAATGCAGACGTACTGCCATAATCCAGTTTTCCCCCCCCTTCTGACTCTCATCCCCCCTCTCTGCTCTCCTCTAACAGCTTCTTTGCGCTTCAGCTGCATATCTGTGACAGATTAGGGCAGATCACCAAGGATTACCTCCACCAGACACAGCCTCTACACGCTGACCATAGACACCCCCACAACTCTCCCACAGGGAGAGGGTGAGAGGCAAGGAACCAGGATGAGCTTTAATATTCACTTGCCTAATTTATTGATCATGTGCTTGAAGGTCCCAGTATGTGCAAGAGTAAAGAAGATCTCTGAGGATGATCATATTTGTTTTTGTTGCCAGTCTAAACACTCACTCGTATTCTGTGAGGAGTTAATGTATTGCTAGGAGGGCGCATGATGCCCCGGTACCTGTCGTTCCTTTGGGATTCTGCTGCAGCGTGAATATATAGGTCAGACCTCGTTTTTGTTATTTGCCTTTGATTGCTGGATAAAAAGGTGTCTACAGTCGCTGTTACTTGCTAATGATCACCCTTTATTAAAAACACGAGGAGCGCTTAGTTCCCAAAGCCAAATATCTGACAGAGAAATCATTACTTTATTTTCTTTGTTCCAGACTCAACAACTTCATTTTCGTGTGGCGAACATCTCAGCAGCATCCAGTGGTGTGTTGGGGTACTGCACACTGTTAGGGGGGAGAGGAGTGAACGTGCAGTGATGGGGTTTATCTTGTGGATTTGATGTGAGTGTGAGATAAAATAAAACTGATATCTTAACACTTTTAAATGTGTTGCTTTTGGGCATTTGAAGGGAAACTTTTTAAATATGAAATGCATTTGAAATGAGGGAAACTTTCTGCCCAACTTTCCAGAGTTGTTCACTGTTCCAGTCCAGAGAGAATATTTTACCCATTTCCATTAGAAGAGAGCCTGAATAAATTAGTATCACCCTTTATCCTTCTTCGTCTAATCACAGCACTTCATGGACATCAGCGATCTTGTTTATGATCAATAATATATGGATCTAATTAATATGCATATACATATGTACAGCATGTATATATTAAATACAGCTCAATTTTTACATTTTAGCACAAGATTTTATTCAAGCGCTTTCTAACCTCAGAATACCTTTTTATATGTCACTGAATTGAACCAAGCAGATCAAAGGGAATATTTCAGTTCTAACATTATGGAGGGGTAAATTATTTTATGGGCAAACTCAGCTTTGGATTACAAGCACCGCTAATCATCAAAGATTGATGTTTAACAACTAGTTTTTTTTTTTAATGCTTAAAATGCAAATGAGTAAACAAAAAATAATTTTGCCTTTTTCTGACTCTTTAATCTGCATTTGCATGGTCGGAAACACAAAGGTCTGTGTGTGTGTGTGTGTGTGTCTGTGTGTGTGTGTGTGTGTGTGTGTGTGTGTGTGTGTGTGTGTGTGTGTGTGTGTGTGAGCAGGTGTGTGTGAGATAGGCTGATAGGGGAGGGGGGACCATGGGGGGACCGAGACTCCACCTGGACTCAGAACAAGCGGGAGACCAACTGGGGACGCGGACGCTACACAACACACACTACACTACAAAGGGCTGGCGGGGCGAGGTGCACGAACGCCATAACACAGCCAAAGTCCCATTGTTCTATCCTTGTTTCATCTCTCCTCCTTCTCTCCAAATATTTGGAGGAACGCTCTGAATAACATACTGGTACTGAGAATATTGCACTCTGTATATTGTTGAAAGGAACTTAGGCAGTCGGAGTTTTTCGCTCTTCAAAGACGGTTGCTTTGTTTTGTTTGGGTTTTGTTTGCTCCTGTATTTGAATTGTGTACCGTGATTTCGTGGATATCTCATTGTTCCAGGATTTGAGATTGTTGGACAGAGAAGCACCCACTGGCTCATTTATTTTCATTGCATCATGTGACTCATTGTAATTGCAACACACTGGGGGGAGAAGGAAAAAAAAAAAAAAAAGAAGCAGGCTGAAATGATGCAAAAAATAACAACTAGCTCCTGTTTCCCACTGCCACTACTGGGGAGCTGTTTGTGAGAAGTTTTATTCTCCTTCATCATTAGAGTTTCAACGAGACCGTTCCTATAT
Source organism: Stegastes partitus (assembly GCF_000690725.1). NCBI lineage: Eukaryota > Metazoa > Chordata > Actinopteri > Pomacentridae > Stegastes > Stegastes partitus. The sequence goes on from NW_007577742.1 coordinate 1,409,374, forward strand.
AGACTTCCAGGGTGCTCATTTCCATACCCAAGCCAATGGGAAGTCAGTGATTAAAAATACAAGAGCACAGCTTTGCATCGGAGTTCAAAAACACAGAGCTGAAAGTGTGGAGCTGAACTATTAATCATGTGATCAATGGGGGATGAGCATGAATCTTGACGACGCAGGGTTACAGCATCGTCTTATAGGGTTGTTTGATGGCCCTTTCCTAGGGACCCCAACATTGATTGGGCCCTGAGGGTACCCTGCGGCGCTGCCCTGTCGCTAGGGCCTGACTGACAGCTCTAATGAAGCCTGCCATCGTCGGGCAAGGGACCACTCAAGAGCAGGCACCAAACTTCAATCGGCCTGTGTGACGTCCAAAGAGTTTTGATTTCTCAGCAGTGGTGAGGGGGTAAAAAGAAGACCCCTGTGGGAGACAGGCAGTCCCGGCCTGCCTTTGAATATTTCTCCGTTTACCGCATGTCAGTTCTTGGTGTTGGAGACGAACAGAAGAGACGTAGGGGGGTGGCTGTGGTAAATTTTTCATAAGCGAAAAAAGAAAAAAAAAAAGGAGAAGGGGCCCACAGTCCCATGAGATTAGGTCTTGATGCTGTCATATGAATGCAGACTCTCTGTCACTCTGTATAGATGTCACCACGCCGCTTTATAATCACAGTTGTTTTCCGAACAAAGTTTTGCTGATGCAGTGGTGTGTTTTTCTCAGAGACAAAAACATGTCAGGTAACTTTAGTTTTTCTTCATAGTTTAGTAAGGACGGACGGAGAAGTTTCAACTCTCTGTGCTCTCTCTATCTTTCTCTCTCTCTCTCTCACATGCAAACACATCGCTTCTCTCTGCGATGGAGGGATGTTGAAGAGCAGCAGAACCTCAGAAGGCTCATCCTCACTTTGTTCTATTATTCACCATCTCTGGCTTCAGAACTCTCTAGGATCTCCATGGGGTTACACTCTCTATCCTGATGGAAAGACTCCTGTGCCGCTGAGAGCCTGTTTACTCTCCGGCCCTGGCCCTGGCGCTCCGCTGGAGTATACAACCAGTCCCTTCACTGCCATGCTCACATCAGAGCCATCAAAAATAAATCAAAAACAGAGTGGTGCGAGCCATTTGTTAATCTCGTGTTCGCTGGCACTTTTCGAAAACCACTTGCTGAATCAAAAGGCGTCATTTTTCAGATTGGCAGCTCCCTTAAATCTCCCGGCGATGATGACATCCTGGCGAACGTCACCGAAACAATTCGCTCTGCTGTACATTGTCCTCCTTTTGTTCTCTTCAATCAGCGTGAATCTTTACATCTTCGCCCGCTATGATACAATATGATCCCCTCTCCGAATGCTCATTTGTACCAGCATAAATAGTGATTTGAAAGATAAAAGCAAACATGTTTGTTTTTTGTTTGTGTTTTTTCCTCTTTTCAACTCCCCAAAGGCATTTATGAGCACTTTGGTAATAAGGACCAGAGAAGGATTTAGCTGAAGAAGAGGAGCAAAGGATGCTTTGATGTACTCTTAGATTAAGTGAAGTCTACAGCGATGTCTACAAAAATACATGCAGTGTATACACTGAGCTCAGCTAGACAGATTCCTCTCTGCTGGCCCTTCCTCTCTGGTCCCAAACCACCGCAGCATGAAAGACAGTCTGTATGCTTCGTGGTAGCTGGAGACTTGTATGGACCTTGTCGACAGCTTCAGATGAAGCATTCCCCAAAGAAACACAAACTGGGGGGAATTTTTTTTTTTCTTCCCCTCACTAACTTGTTTTTTTTTATTATTTTTTTCCCCAAGCCGGAAATTTCCCCCCAACAAAAAATTCTAAACTTTTAAAAGCCTGGGTTCAGAGTTACTTTGATTTTTTGCTATATTGCTCAGCTTAAAAGAGATTTAGCAACTAGGCAATGCTCAGAAGACGAGCACTGCCCGAGCGACTCAACGCAGCGTCAGTGTTTGAGAGAGGGGCAAAAAAGACAGAGAGAATGATTCTGTAACCTGCTATGAAAAAGTCGGCATCGTTAATTTTAGATATTATCTTAAAATTTAAACACTGGATTCGGTGTGATGAACTAGACAGCCAGAGGCAACAAACTGTCTAAATTCAAACGTTTTCATTTTTGTGTATTTTAATCACTTGCAAACTAGTTAGTAAGCAGAAAGCGAAAAGAATCGGCCAGTGGGTTCTGGCGAGGATGAGCGATTCCCAGTAATAATATACAGTAAGCTGGTTTACAAATCAGCAAGCAGACATTTTCTTAAGAAAACATTCCTTGGCACAGTGTGACTGCTATGATTCCCTCCACTGTATGCTGTGCAATTTGTATTTGCTAAGGGTGTTAATGAAAGGTTGCATGAATAATTTAACATAAACAAAGCATGTGATTCCAAATTAGCTGCAGCTCTGCAAACATATGAAGCAGCACCAGGGGTATGTGGGGATATTACGGTAATCTGATGCTGACCTCTACTGGCCAGATCTGCTGCTCTGTGCAGGATTGTTACCAGAGTGGTTCAGCGGCTCTCTCAAGCACAACCACGTGTCAGTATTAACTCGCCATAAACTTTTAATTACCTACAATCTGTTTATGATTTGACTTTATTTTACCTAGGAAAAATATTTATGGCAGATTTTACAACAGTAGATGAATTTTACACATAAACAAATCAACTATCTTCTTCATATTTAAAGGCCGCAAAGGGCTGGAGCCTAATCCCAGCAGACACCGGGCATCCAGTCCAGGTGCGGGTCACCAGTTTATCTCAGAGCTAACACAAAACAAGAGTTCACCATGCACGCAAACACTCACACCTACGGAGAAATTGCCAATTTAGAATCACCAGCTAACCTACCAAGCGTGTCTTTGGACTGTTGGAGGAAGGCAAACAGAGACCACTGAGACAGGGAGAACATGCAAACTCCACACAGAAAAGCCCAAACTGACCAGCAGGGTTGATTCCAAACCCTTCTAGGGCTAGAGTGACAGTGTAACCACTGTAGCACCACCAAATTTTTACATTTACTATAAAAAAATCTTTTTAAAAAAAGAGTGGTATTTTTGCATGAAAATGAATCACAGCCCCTAAAAAAGTTGCTAAGTAATTTTCTGTTTATTGCCTCATGAGTTAATCAACTAACTGTGGCAGCTCACTTCAATGCAATTTCAATTAAACATTAAATATGTATTTATTTACCTCTCTTTTTTAAAATTTATTTGCAAACAAGGCAAACAGTCAGCATGCTTTCCTTTCATTATTTCCCATCATGATGAACCACTGATTCCCTCCTCTATTTCTAACACACACACACACACACACACACACACACACACACACACACACACACACAAAAACACACCTGTACAGCTGTAACATCCGGTGGGCCTAAACCCCATCCCTACTCACAAAAAAACAAACCTTTTGCCTTTTTTTGTTGCCCTACAAGTGGAGGAAGGTCCACTTCCCGTTTCCTCCCTACATCTGAAGCCCCCTGTTCTTTCTGCCTCCCACCCCACCCTGCCTCCAACACACACATTCACACTCACACCCACCAGCATTGCCACCCCAACCAGCTCAATTAACACTGCGGCTCCAAGGGTGTGAATTATTTAGCGATGAATTATTAATTAATAATAACAAAGGGGCCCGGGGGAGACGCGGCCCGGTCAATTAGGAGAGAAGGGAAAAGTGAAGGCGAGCAGCAGGGGGTTGGAAGCAAGGGATCTGCAGCTGATCTGATCTGCGCCTCATCATTATCGCCGCCCGTCAGACACAATTACCTCACTTCCATGCTCCCCAGCACTTCAAACAACAGCCCGTCCCTCTGACTCTGACAGCCCTCCACTTTCTGCTGCCTTCGTTCAGCCAGCACACACACACACACACACACACACACACACACACACACACACTGTCAATATACATCCACGCAACTGCATCACAAGATTGGATATTAATCATATGCTGTAACATTGCCACAAAAACGTTACTCAGACACTAAATCAATAGCTGAACTACTATTTTAGATTAGTGAGAGTGCACGATAAACATAAATAAATAAATAAATTTTAAAAAAATTTCTTATCCTTGCTTGGAAGGTTTCATGTCAGAACAAGAATCACTTTGTAGCAAACTAATAAATTACAAATCCAGAATATGTATTTACGGACAAAACAGCTAAATCATCACTGGTGCAGGTCAACTTGTTTGAGAAGCAGTTTTATTTGATTTTAAATGCACCCTTAACCATAAAAACACATAAACACTTTAAGTCACTCTGCAAAAATTGTAGTGAATCTTTTTCTAGTGCTCAGTGACAGAAAAGCCACTAAATCTCCTTTGAGTCAGTGTTTCTAAACAGTAAAAGCTGAACACTTCCAAAGGGGATGGACATATTTTTTCAGCCAGTGACATTTAACTGCAGTTACATATAGCAACAACATTTGGGCTTCACCCCGTGTTACACTCTTTAACTCTCGTTGTGAAAGCCTTTACTTAACCCTCACTAAATCACAACTAGCATTTAAACTGACTACAATGTGTAAAAAAAAAAGTGTCTAAACATGACTGAAAGTTTTGTATTGCTCAGGAAACATCTTTGAACACAGAACACACTGTAGGTACCTAAAACTCTAAGTGAATGTACATACAGACATTACACTTTCTGAATTTCTTTTGATGTTTCTAATAAATTTAAGATTATGGATTTACTTGTCATGCCTCTGTGTATGTTGCGCTCTCAATGCTGGGATTTGGTTATGATATGCAGACACATCCATCCATTATCTATACACCGCTTATTCCTCACTAGGGTCGCGGGGGGACAGACAACCAAGCACACTCACATTCACACCGACGGACAATTTGGAATCACCAATTAACCTCAACATGTTTTTGGACTGTGGGAGGAAGTCGGAGAACCCGAAGAGAACCCATGCTGCACGGGAAGAACATGCAAACTCCACACAAAAAGATCCTAACCGGGGTCTTCTAGCTGCGAGGCCATGGTGCTAATCACCGCGCCCTATGCAGACAGTTTTTTATTCAAATAAAAAAAACAAAAATGGGGGTACTGCTTTCAAGAAAATTACATATTGTCAAGAAAATGCAAGTTCATTTGGTTTGAAATACATCATCCTTTTGTAGTTTGTAATATCTTTGGAACACCATCCAATCATGCACTTAAAATTTACTTACTTAACTTAAATTTAATTTCGGTGAAAAGTTGAAAACGCGCCTGAACTTCAGAATGCCTTTGTGTTTAGACGACTCCCTTTTGTTTTAATGGCAGCATAGGTACGCTAGGTGGCATTGTTTCTACAAAATCTGACAACCCGTGTTAACTCAACATGATGTGTCAGCGTTCCAAAAAGCTTCTTGTGACGTTGGGAACGTTTGGTTTTGTCAACATTCAAGTTTCACCAAAAAAAAAAAAGTTCAGTTGGCTAGAAGTCATGTGACTGTGGAGGAAAGTCCATGAACATCAACACTCATTGGTCTTTAAGTAGTTCTTCAAACTCTGAGGTGTGTTTGGGCTTATTGTCCTGCTGCTTCTCCACAAAGATGCAAACAGAAGATGGAACACGCAGATGTCCAGAGTAGAAAAACACCCCCAGACTTGAACACTTTCGACAGCATGTTTTCCCCTGTGGGTGTGATACACTGCAATAGCATTCTCTTTACTTACATTACACTTCTGCAACAACTGTGATTCATCAGTACAAGGATCTTTTTTCATCAACCACTGTGAAATGCTGGAATGTCTTAGCTAACCTCAAGTGTTTGGCCTCTTAACCCTGACTGATAAGTGGTTTAGAGACACTGCTTATCCTCTGAGACCACCATTAGACAGCCTTCTTTCGATAGTACTGTCAATGATTGGAGCTTGATGTACTGATCTTCTAAGAGTCAAGAGCCACCTTTGGTCGGCCTGATAGTCCTAGATCGAACTGATCCAGTAACCACAAATTGTTTGAAAGCGCCACTCACCGCCCTCTTAGAAACCCTCAGTCTAACCATGATTTGAAGCTGAGAAAGTGCCGCTTCGCTTAGAATAACAACGTGACTCTCACTTCATTCTGATGACATTTTTTCCCACAATCACAAAGCGTCTTAGTCAGCAATGTTCTACTGGAGACTCAAGACGCAGCCATATTTCTGACAGGTGAACAATGGCTGCAGGCTGATTTGTGACAACAAGCCTCTTATGAGTCAATCAAATCCACTGGTGTCCCATCTGAACACGTGGCATTTTATACAAGAGTTAACATGATCAGTACCATAAATTTGCTTATTTTTGATTGCTTATATACGAATAATGCAAGATCTTTTTATTTCTTTATTTCTTATTTCTTCTTTATTTCACATGTAACAACTTTTTGTGTTTTTGAATGTTTCTTAAATCCTCTCCGGTTACATCCAGGTTTACATACAACTATAACAGATTTTCATTCGGTCGTAGACATTTACACCCCTTTTTATAGTGACAATAAACAGTTTGTGTGTGAGGGATACTTTTTAAAAAAAAAAATTTTAATATCACTAACCACTCTGACATTTGAAACATGTTCATTTCACTCTGTTGCTACAAACATTTTCAGAGCAGACACTGTTACATACCACAAGATGGTGCCCTAACACCTGATACCTTTTAATACCTGTGATATCTTTCATCCCCTTCATCAATGTAAACAGCAAATTCTTAACAAAAAAAATGCTTGTGTGAAGATTGATTGCAATTCTCTATGGAACATCATAAAGTGCTTGTTTCAGTGTTGGTGTGCTTTTGTTATTTTTATCATCGTGCACCATGAATTTGTAATGCTAATCAACATGCACCAGGGGGCAGTCTAATCACAGTTTCACCAGAATGAAGCTGGCACCTTTCAAACTATTTCATGTATTTACACTACTCACAATAAGTTAGGGATATTGTGAGAGACTCAGTGGATTTCATACATACAGTCTTGTTTTACTTCAGAGATTTCTGGGACAGGGAGGCTATTGCATTGGGGTGATAGACACACCTCATTTTGTGTTTTCCATGTAATGGTCTCACTGTGTACAGTGTGCCTTACATATTGGGGCCAATACCAAATAACTAAAAGACAACCCTTTTCAATGTGGCACCAATTTCAACATTCTGTGGGTATAAAAAGCTGGTGTTGTCAGTAAGTCATTTCAAGTTCATCGTTCAAAAAGCCATGAACGCACGACGTCACTGAACGGACGAGCAGCGGCGCCTGGTCATAGCACGCCTTCGAGTCGGTGGCAGGCAGTCTGATGTTGCTCGTGAACTTGGCGTGTCTCAAAGTGTCATCAGCAGACTTGCATCAAGACACAGAACTACTGGTACAGTTCGTGACAAACCCAGGAGTGGGGCCCCAAGAGTGACCAACCACAACGATGACCAGTACCTCAGGACCTATGCACTCAGACATCGCTATGCAAGTGCCACAGAGCTGCAGGCCCGTTTA